>NC_066568.1:11087468-11092468 GCF_024679095.1 Eriocheir sinensis | reverse complement strand
CTCTCTCTCTCTCTCTCTCTCTCTCTCTCTCTCTCTCTCTCTCTCTCTCTCTCTCTCTCTCTCTCTCTCTCTCTCTCTCTCTCTCTCTCTCTCTCTCTCTCTCTCTCTCTCTCTCTCTCTCTCTCTCTCTCTCTCTCTCCCATTTCTCCTTCCCTCCCTCCTCCTCCCTCCCTTCTCTTTTCCTTCTACTTCCTTTTTCTTTTTCCTCCCTTTATTTTCCTTCCATCTCTCCCCCTTTCATTGCTTTACACCCTCTCCCTTCCTTTCTTCTCTTTCTTTTCTTCTCCCTCCCACTCTCCTCCTTCCCCCTTCTTTCTTCCTTCTACTTTCTTTATCTTTTTTCTCCCTTTATTTCCCTTCCATCTCTCCCCCTTTCATTGCTTTACACCCTCTCCCTTCCTTTCTTCTCCTTCTTCTCTTCTCCTTCTCTCCCTCCCTGCCCTCCCTCCTTCCTCTTCCCGTCTCACTCCCACTCTTCCCTTTCCCTCTCTCTCCTCCCTTTCTCCCTTCTTTCTCCTCTCATTCCTCGAGTGTAAAACGCCAGACGTGATGCTATCCTTGTATGATACCATGTACCGCACCTCGAGTATGCAGTACAGTTCTGGTCTCCTAATTACAGAAAGGACATTGATTTACTGGAAAGGATTCAACGACGCGCCACGAAGATGATTCCAACCTTAAGGCTCAACCGTACGAGGAACGACTCACGCAACTCAATCTCTTTACATTGGAGAAAAGACGCCTACGAGGGGATATGATTTAAGTCTTCAAGTACCTGAAAAAAATCAATAACGTCGATTACTCCAAATTCTTTGAACTGCAACCCAACTCAAGAACTAGAAATAGCGGTTTACCCATTCAGTCGAGTCGATGTAATACAGACATTGGAAGGAGTTTTTTTTCAAATCGAGTCATCCGACACTGGAACAATCTTCCCTCAGAAGTAGTAGATGCGAATACCATCAACTCCTTCAAATATAGAATCGACCGTCATTTCGCTGCGTCGGGAGTAAACTGAATAACGAGGTGCTTTCATCTGCTCCTCAATATCGAGGTGCTTTCATCTCCTCCTCAAGCCCCAAGTGGCGGTCGAGCAGATTAAATCACCAAAGCGGGCGACCTCGTAATGAGCCAATAGGCTTTCTGTGGCCTGCATTTCCATGTTTCCATGTTTCCCTTTCTTCTCTCCTTCGTAACACACACACACACACACACACACACACACACACACACACACACACACACACACACACACACTTCCTCTCCTTACCCCATTATTTCATTTCTTCAATCCTTCCCACTCTTTCGTCTCCCCTTTTCCTCACTCTCCCTGTCTTCACTCTCTCCCCTCTCTTCATTCCTTCACACTCTCCCCTCCCCCCCCCTCCCACTCTCCTTCTCTCATATCCGCTTTCCCTAGCAATATTTCTCTTCCTCTCTTTCTTCCTCTTCCCCTCTCTTTCACACTCTCCCTTCCCTCACTTTGTCTCCTCCCTTTCCTCCCTCCCCTTCTCACTCTTTCCCTCTTCCTTCAGCTTTTCCTCCCCCTCTTTCTTTTCACTAATACTTTTCACATCCATTCACAGTCACAACCCCTCCTTTCCCCCCTTCTTTCCCTCCCTACCCTCCTCACTCCCTCTCTCTTCCTTTCTCCCTTCTTTCTCCTCTCTTCCCTCTCTTCTCTCCTTCGTAAGACAAGTTCTTTGATCTCTTCTGTAGGTCAATCAAGAACCTTAGGAATGGATTAACTAGAGCAAGGAGCCTCGTTAGTTATTTACTGTTGCCTACTGTTCCATGTTTCCAAGTTTTCCTTTCCTCCATTCCTCCTCGTGTTCATCGTATTATTATCTTCTCTCTTTCCCTTCCTCTTCCTCTTCCCTCCATTGGTTTTCTTCCTCCCTCCCTTCCTACCTTCCTACCTTCCTATTTCCCTTCCTCTTTCTCTCTCTCCTTCCCTTCCTCTCTCTCTTTCTCCCTTCGTTATCTCTTTCCTTCCCTCTCTCCTTCCCATCCTTCCTCCCTCTTTCCATCCTCCTTCCTTTCCTTCTTCTTCTCTCCCTTCTTCCTTCTCTCCTTTCCTCTCTCCCTCCTCCTTCCTTTCTCCTTACCTTCCCTCTCTCTTCTCTCCTTTCCTCTCTTTTTCCCTCTCCTTCTCTCCCACTCTCCCTTTCTTCTCTGTCCTTCATTCTCTCCTTCCTTCCCTCCCTTCCTCCTTCCATCCATTTCCCTCCTCCTCTTCTCTCCCTTCCCTCCCTCCTCTCCTCCTCTCCTCCACAGCCTCATCTCTCTAATTGTTCTCTCCTGCTTGTCAAATTTATCTTGCCCATACCTGCCAGCCATTTCCTCCTCCTCCTCCTCTTCCTCCTCCTCCTCCTCTTCCTCTTCCTCTTCCTACTCCTCCTCTTGTTTACATTGCAGTTACGTAGTTTTTTTTCTTTCATGCATCTTTTTCTCTTTCCATTTCTCCTTCTCTTTCTCCTCCTTCTTTTCCTCCTATTTATTCTCATACCTCTTTTCTGATTTCTCTTTCTCCTTCTTCTCTTTCTCTTTCTCCTCCTTCTTCTTTTCCTCCTATTTATTCTCATACCTCTTTTCTGATTTCTCTTTCTCCTTCTCTTTCTCTTTCTTCTCCTGTTTCTCTTGCAATTATTTAGTTTTTTTTGTTTGTTTTTTTCTTCCAATTTCACTTTCTCTTTTTCCTCCTTGTCTTCATTCTTCTCTTCATTATTTTTTCTCCTTTATTTTCTCTTTTCCTCCTTCTCTTTCTCCTTCTGTTTGTCTTGTAGTACTGTGTTGTTTTCCATTCATTTTTATTCTCTCCGCTTTTATCGCCCGGTTAGTGGTAGCAGTAATGGTAGTTCTTTCCTCTTTCCTACATAATTTCCATGCAGTTTTTCCATGCTGCATGGTTCTTTTTCCTTTTCTGCCAGCTTTGGCTGGAGGGATGGGGGGGTGGGGAGGAGCCTTCGCCTTTGCTGTCCTTCATCTTCCACCTTTGATTAGATAGTTAGTGTAGCTTGTCACAAACAGCCTCGTAAGGACCAGCAGGTCTGCTGTTGTTTGTTCTTTCGTTGTGTTTCTTTGTGTTGCTCCTTCTCCTCCTCCTCTTCTCTCGCTCACCTATACTCCCATCTTTTCCTCCCTTTCATCCTCATATCTTCCACACTTGTCTCCTCCTCCTCCTCCTCCTCCTCCTCCTCCACAACAGATACAGTTTTCTTTTGTCCTGTTCTCTCTCCCTGCGGCAATTTGAGGGGGGGAGGGTGTTGGGGGAGGGGGGTCGGGGAGTGGGAGGCAAGAAGACTTGGCAGTGTTACCATCCCAAGGAGAAGAGGAGGAGGAGGAGGAGAGGGAGGAGAAAGGAAGGAAGGAAGGAAAAAAGGAAGGAGAAGAGGAGGGATGAAGGGAAGGAATGGATGGAAGGAAGGAAAAATTAAAGAAGGGAGGAGGAGGGATAGTGCAGAAGAGGGATAGGAGGAAGAAAGGTAAAAAGGGAGGAGTGGAAGAGGAGGGATGGAGGAATGAATGAAGGGAGGAGGAAAAGTAAAGAAAGGAAGGAGGAGGACGGAGAAATGCGTGAGAGAGAGAATGGGAGGGAGAATATGAGAGGAAGGAGAAGGAATGGAGAGAGAGGGAGGAGGAATAAAGGGGGAGTGAGAGGAGAAAGGAAGAGGATATGAATGTGAGAAGAGGAGGAGAAGGAGAAGAAGAAGAAGAAGAAGAAGAAGAAGAAGAAGGGAAGGGAAGGGACGATTATAACTCGGTTCAGGTTCCCTTGGCACGTAAGCCCCGCCCCCTTTCCTCTTTCCCTCATTAAGTGCGTGGTTTAGTGATAGCCGAGGAAGGGGTTGAGGTATGTGTAATAATCTCTGCCGCTGCTTGTTAAAAGAGGAAAACTTACATAGCCTCATTTTCTCTTGCATTTCGGGGCTCACACATCCACATTTGGTAAGGCTGTCGCATAGGTTGTTGTGTTAATTTCCTTGGGTTTTGAGACTAGTTATGATTTGAGGAGGCTTTGGTAGAGATTGTGTTGTAATGGATAGTTTTGAGCTTGGTGATAGTTTTGTAAGGCTTTGGTGGGGGGTGTTGTGTTGTTGTTTCCATGGGGAGTTTTATGGGCCTAGTAGTGATAGTTTGACACGTGTTTGGTAGAGGTTGTGTTAGTATTTCCATGGGTAGTTTTATGAGCCTAAGGATAGTTTGACAAGGGTTTGGTAGAGGTTGTGTCAGTATTTCCATGGGTAGTTTTATGAGCCTAGTTATAGTTTGACAAGGGTTTGGTAGAGGTTGTGTCAGTATTTCCATGGGTAGTTTTATGAGCCTAAGGATAGTTTGACAAGGGTTTGGTAGAGGCTGTGTCAGTATTTCCATGGGTAGTTTTATGAGCCTAAGGATAGTTTGACAAGGTTTTGGTAGAGGTTGTCTTAGCATTTCCATGGGTAGTTTTATGAGTCTAGCAGTGATAGTTAGACAAGGGCTTGGTAGTGGTTGTGTTGGTATTTCCATGGGTAGTTTTATGAGCCTAGTAGTGATAGTTAGACAAGGGCTTGGTAGTGGTTGTGTTGGTATTTCCATGGGTAGTTTTTTGAGACAAGGCTTCTGCACCATGACTGTGAAGAAGCACTCATTAGAACCCGACTAATCTTCTTTGTGGCCTTTGGAAATGCTTGTTGTGAGAGCCAATAGCGCCTGAGAATACGGGCCTAACACTCTTCCAGACGTAACTCAGCTTGAACTCTGCTCTCGTCCGTGCTAAACTTACGCCCGTGCTACAAGTTGAAGGTGTGAGGGTGAGGAGGAGGAGAAGATGGGAGTAAAGGTGCACTGAAGAATATCTGTATAGGGGTGGGCTGCTTTTTTCATTGGATCGTATTTTTAGTTTCCTCTTCGTGGTTTATGCTCACATGCACAACTGTTTTTTATTATGTAGCCGTTGGAGGTAAACTATGTCTCTATGTTTTGTTTTGTCTCGAGTTTTATGTTATCCCCATTACTGT
>NC_066568.1:11079968-11082468 GCF_024679095.1 Eriocheir sinensis | reverse complement strand
TCTCCCTTTAGTCTCCCTTTCTCTTACACTTTTCTCAACCTTTTTATTTTTTTTAAGCTCTCAGTCTCCCTTCTGTTTTTTTCCTCTCTTATTCTTACTTTCCCATTTCCTTCCTCTCTCAATTTATCTCCCTTTTTCTTTACTTTCCTAATTCCTTTCTGTCTCCCTTTTTTTTTCTCTGCTATTTCTCCTTCTTTTCTTCTCCCTTCCTATCCCTCTTTTATTTCTCTTACTCTTCCTCTTCATTCCCTGCCTTTCCTTCACTCTCCCTGCCTCGTTATGCTCTCCCTTGTAACCTTAATTAAGCGCCCTTGACACTCACCTCCCTTCTTCTCCCTCCTCTGCCATCTCCTCCCTTTCTCTCCCTCTCTCTTTTAGCTTCTCAAAACTCACTCATTCTGCCTTTTCATGCTTTCTCTTCCTCCCCATCTTATTCTCCCTTTCTCTTTCTCCCTTTTCTCTCTTCTATTCAACTTTCTACCTTCCCTCACTCTCTCCCTCAATTCCTTCCTCATCATCTACCTACGTTTCTTCGTTTTTCCTTTATTCCTCTTCCTTCTTTCCATTCCCTTTCCTCTTCTCTTTTCATTATTTTCTCCTCTCCCCTCCCAGCCTCTCTTTCCTCTCCCTTCCTCTCCCATTCAATCTTTTAACCTCCCTGCTAGTTCCTGCCATCCCTTTCTCTCTCTCTCTCTCTCTCTCTCTCTCTCTCTCTCTCTCTCTCTCTCTCTCTCTCTCTCTCTCTCTCTCTCTCTCTCTCTCTCTCTCTCTCTCTCTCTCTCTCTCTCTCTCTCTCTCTCTCTCTCTCTCTCTCTCTCTCTCCTGTCTTCTAGTCTCTCCTTCCCTCTCTTTTTTACCTTCCTTCCTCTTCCACATTGGTCCTGAAATCCCTATCTCTCCCTTTCTTTTTCTCCCTTTTCAACCTTTGCTTTCCTCCTCTTTCCTTCCCCTCCCTTCCCATTTTCCCTCCCTTCCATTCTCTCCCTCTCCCTTCCCTTCATCTCCCTCTCCCTCTCCCTTCCCCTTCTCTCCATATTTCTCTTTCTCTGTATCTATTTCACGCTCTCTCTCCTCCCACCTTCAGTGGTCCAGTGTAACACGATTAACTCCTTTAAAAACAAGCTCGACCGACACTTCCTTCAACTTAATATTAACTAGAGTTGAAATGCAAAGTTTTGGAGCCATCTGATTAATGTAGAATCACTTAGGTTTAAGGACAGACCACCTAGTCTGGACCATGGGGTCTGTGTGGTCTGATTTTCTATGTAAATCTATGTATATCTCCCCCCCCCCCTCTCTCTCTCTCTCTCTCTCTCTCTCTCTCTCTCTCTCTCTCTCTCTCTCTCTCTCTCTCTCTCTCTCTCTCTCTCTCTCTCTCTCTCTCTCTCTCTCTCTCTCTCTCTCTCTCTCTCTCTCTCTCTCTCTCTCTCTCTCTCTCTCTCTCTCTCTCTCTCTCTCCCCCCCCCCCGTCCATGTTCTTCCTTCCTCTCCCCTTCCTTCCCCTCTCCCCTCTCTTCCTCTCCCTCCTCTTCTCCCTATCATCCTCCTACCTCTCACTCTTCCTCTTGTCCACTCTCAATCCCCATCAACTCCCCTCCTCTCCCCTCTCCCTCCTCTCCCTACCTCTCCTTTCCTCTTTCCCCCTTTTCCCTCCTCCTCCTCTCCCTATAAATCTTCCCTCCTCCCCTCCCTTCTCCCCCCTGCTCTTCCCTTCTCTCCCTTCCCTTCCCTCCCCACCTCTTCCTGCCTCCTCCACTTCGCTTTAATGGGTGACTTTCAGAGCTGTCTTTACATAGAAGGCCGCCGTTCTGTCTGTCTGTGCCTCTGCCTGCAGCGCAGAGGACACTTCGCCTTCACAGCCTCGTCTGCAGGACCCGGGTTCGAGTCCCGCCCGCCGCCACAAGCTGACAATGTTCAGTCACCGTGGAGTGGCCTAAGACTACCCACGCTCTTCTAATGACCGCATATTAACCCGGACTCTAGATTATCTCTCTTAAAAGGATCAAAGATGAACTCCGGGGGTCAGCATGAGCCAAGCAAAATGGCACTACTATAAAAGACTTGCCTGCGCCATTATGGGCTGGGGCCGACCAGCAGGCCCCACGAAGAAAGCCGACCGGCGATGTAGGCGGAATGTAAATAAATGTAAGATCTTATTTTCACTTTCTCTCTCTCTCTCTCTCTCTCTCTCTCTCTCTCTCTCTCTCTCTCTCTCTCTCTCTCTCTCTCTCTCTCTCTCTCTCTCTCTCTCTCTCTCTCTCTCTCTCTCTCTCTCTCTCTCTCTCTCTCTCTCTCTCTATCTCTCTCTCTCTCTCTCTCTCTCTCTCTCTCTCTCTCTCTCTCTCTCTCTCTCTCTCTCTCTCTCTCTCTCTCTCTCTCTCTCTCTCTCTCTTCCTCCGCCCACTTCTCCCATTCCTTTTCACAACGAAGGGTGAGCATCTCCGTAATGTCACAGGCAAATAATTCAACTAAGATCCCACGAACGCGTAACAAAAGAAAG
>NC_066568.1:11029968-11074968 GCF_024679095.1 Eriocheir sinensis | reverse complement strand
AGCATACCAGTACCACATGGGAAACACTCCACTATCCACCACAGAGGCAGAGAAAGACCTGGGACTATATGTTACCAGGCTACCAGTGAAAGTCGAATCCATGCCAATCGCAGCGGACGGTTAAGAGATTTGAATAGTATAATGAGAAGTATCAATAATAAAAACTCCCACATTTAGAAAAAGGGCGGCGATGTAGGGACGCAAGAGAAAGGGGTTGTGCTGTGTACGTGACGCAAGAGTTAAAGGGAAGACCTGCGTTACTAATTATGCATGGTATTATAAGTAACGCTAAATAGTATAAGGAAGAGTTTTTATAGTGACACTCGACTACTACAGCTGCAAAATGGGTGACTCAATATCTAAAAGAAGAGTTGCGTTAGTCACATATTTGAATGGTATTATAAAGAGTAAAGATGTTAAGAGCTCTGAATAGTATAATGAGAAGTATCAAGAGTGAAAACTCCCAAATCTAGAAAAAGGGAGGGCTGTGTGGGTGACGCGAGAGAAAGGGGTTATGCTGTGTAGCTGACACATTAGTTAAAGAGGAAAGCTGCGTTGCTACATTGTGTTATAAGCTCTAAATGGTAGGCTATAATAATGACACTTAATCCCACATCCGGAAAAGAATGTTATATGTCTGTCTGGTTATGGTATGTGAGTGACGCAGAGTTAATGGGTGCAGTGCTAACCTTACATTGCCTTAGGAGAGTTAGATAAGGAAAATTAGGTAGTAGTATTAGGAGCTGTAGATAATAATATGAGGAGGATTAACTATAATGACTCGACTACTGCAGCTGGAAAAGAATGGTTGTGCTATGGAGGTGACGCAAGAGTTAAAAGGAATGATCTGCAATTGTGACTTTACATGGCATTAAGGAGAGTTAGAAAAGGGGAATTAGACAGTAGTTTTATGAGGAGTACTTATAATGACACGCAATAGATAAAGGGAGGATCTGCAATAGTAACGTTACATGGATTCATTTTAAGGAAAAAAAGTTATACTTCGTAACGCAATAGTGATAGTGGTATGATGAATAGTGTAAGGAAATAGTGGTGGGCAACCTAACATTACACTTATACAGCCCTGCGTCATGTACTATTAATTAAAAGGAGGCGCTGCAGTACTTAACATGGCATTAAAAGTAACATTCAATAACAGTCTGATGAACAGTGTAAGGAAAGGGTACTGGATAACCTAATATTACACTCCTACAGCCCTGCGTCGTGTACTAATAGTTAAAAGGAGACGCTGCGGTACTAAACATGGCATTAAAATAGGAAAAAAGATGACAGTAATATGAGGAGCCGTGTAAGGAAATAGTATATATACAACCAAATATTACACTCCTACAGCCCTGCGTCATGTACTAATAGTTAATAGGAGATGCTGCAGTACCTAACATGGCATCAAAAGAACATTCAATAAGAGTATGAGGAGCAGTGTAAGAAAATAGTAGTGCATAGCCTAATATTACACTCCTACAGCCCTGCGTCGTGTGCCAATAATTAAAAGGAGGCGCTACAGTACCTAACATGGCATTAAAATAGGAACATTCAATAACAGTATGAAGAACAGTGTCAGAAAATAGTATTGGATCGTCTAATATTACACTCCAACAACCCTGCGTCATGTACCAACTCCCACACCTGAACAAATGACTCTTCTACGTGACGCAATAGTTAAAGAGACACACTGCATTATCCAGCACGGCATTAGGAGGGACAACAGGTAACATTACACCGTCACGCAGCGGATTCCATGCACCGACAAATCCAAAGCAGAGAAAGAAAAATGACCTCTACTCTATTTCGTTAAGGTTAAAGAAATGTTGTTGTTCTTGACACTATAAAGAACACTGATGCACATGTAATTAACCCGTCATTCATGAGGAGAGGTTAGATGCTCCGTCGGCGTGTCTTGTTTCAAACCGACAACTTCCAAAACAGAAAAAAAGAAAAACTATTCCGTTACGCTACAGTTAAGGAAATACTGTAATACTCGACGCTGTATGGAACACTAATGAATATGTAATTATGCAGTCATACATACAAAGAGGTTAATCTGCTGTGTCACGTGTCTTTCTGTGTAACGTAACTGTACATAAGCAGTGTATAGCGTAACATTGCGTACAGCGGCTCAGATTGTTAGCTAATGAACACTCTAATGAACATATAATCACCCTGTTATACTTACTGATAGGTTAAATGCTGTCACGTATAATATTTTTTCATACCCACAACTTCAAAAACAGGAAAAAGAAAAAAATGTGAATATGGGAAAGGGAAAGAGGAGAGACAGGAAGAGGGAAAGGGTGCCGGAAGAGGAGGAGAGCAGGATAATGTATGAGAGACAGAAGGAGAGGAAAGGGAGAGAAAGGAGGATAAGGAGAAGAGAAGGCAAGTAATAAGAAAGATAACAAGGTATAGGAATGAAAAGAAGAAAGGGAGATGTGCAAGGGAAGGAGAGACAGAAGGAAGAGGAGGGGGAAGAGGAGTAGGGGTAGGAGGAGGGAAAAGAGAAAGAAGGGGAGAGGAGTAAAGAAAAGGAAGAGAATGAAAGAAAAAGGAGGAAAAGTTAGAGGGAAGGGGAAGGGAAAATAGGAGGAGGTGGAGGAAAGAGAAAAGAAAGACAGGAAGAGGTGGAGGAAACCGATTCGTTACAGTTAAGGGAACACTGTAATACTCAACACTGTAAGGACCGCTAATGAACATGTAATTAACCAGTCATATTACAGAGAGGTTTCACTGGTGCAACACGCGCCTTCCTGTCTTCCTATAACGTCATCTTCATAAACAAACTGGCCAAGTATTTTTTCTACTTTAAAGGCAGTCGCAAAGAAATTGTCTCATTTTCCTATTCGGATTATTCTTTAGGCAGAAACGTTAAGGCAAATTGTAGAGAAACACACCCTAGAATGATATAGGCAACTATACTAAAATACTGTGTCAAATAATGAAAGACTTATAACCTAGCCAAAAGTCTGGAAATCGCCGAAAAATGACTGAGGCTGTTATTTGTGGAGATGACGATATGTAACGTAAGGCAATGTATGGCTTACCACCCCTGGATTATGTCACTCAATGCAACGTTGCCAGATTGTCGTACTCAGCCCATTATATTTCCCGACTTCCTACCCCTAAACTGTCTTCTGGGCTCCAATAACGAAACTAATTTATAGTTATCGTTAAAAGAGTTAGATTCTGATGTTTCTTGGCAATAGGTAGGCGTCAGAAACCGGTAAATACTATGCTCTGAGTACGACAATCTGGCAACGGTGACTCAATGTGCCATATGTAAAATTCTGTGCTGGTGGCGAAAACTTTAGCTCAGGGTATTAGCAAGTTAAAAAGCGGAAAGTATAAACGTGTAATTTAGTACGCCATTACTGAAAAAGAAACCTCAGTCTGTCATCTGCTGTACCTTTTAAATTGCTTGGTCACGAATCCTTGACCTAGAATGTTAGCAAGTCATGAAGGTAAAACAAACATATAAACAGATGTCACATATTTCGCTGCGTCATGTGCACTAAGGGGAAATAAAAACCCGCCCCCGCCACTAATGGTCGGGGCTAGGCAAGGCCACGCCACTATGGGCCGCACATAAAGAACGAACTTGGTTTAGTCAGTTTTTATAATCGGAGATACTTCAAAGGACGCTCCATGAGTAAGACTGTAAAATTTATCTGTGTCCTGCATTTTCCGTGAAGCACGGCGTAGCGCGGCGGACGAACAGGACAGGGGAGGCGGTGGCCGAGTGGCCAGCGTGCGGGCGCGGTGTCCTTTAGGCCCCGAGTTCAGGTCCCGCCCGCCGCTACAAACTGACAATGTTCAGTCATCGCCGAGTGGCCCAAGACTACCCACATGTTGTCATGACGACCACCTATCAACCTGGACTCTATAGCAAACACTTTAGAGAGGATCAAGTGGAGCTTTGGGGGTATCATGAGCTAATCTAGATGGCGCCACTATAAAACACTTGCCTGTGACACTAACGGGCTGGGGCCGACCAACAGGCTCCACCAATAAAGCCTGCCGGCGCTATAGACCAAACGTAATAAAATATAATCAAGACACTCCATCCGAAATGAAGCTCTTCTGGCCACACTATTCTCATATATAGCAGCAGTGCTCAGTGGTCATTATTGTTTATTTTGTGTATGCCCTTGAGCTGCCTCCTCTCCTGTAAACACATTACTTTTGTGTTGGGTAGCGAACATGACAAGAGAACACGGGATATCGAGTCGCCATCCCACGCAGCAACCCCCCCCACCCCACCCCACCCCCCACCCCGCGGCCGCCACACGATACACACAAGGCACACACTGACGTCCCGTAACTCTGATGGACAGGTTGTATAATACATATCTTTAAGAGCTGCTCCCAGACCGGCCGCAGGGTAGCTTCTCAGATCCCCGACGCTGGCCTCAGATCGTAGGTGATCGGTTGATGTTGTTTTGACGGTTCTCAGGAGAAGGATATTAACTTGAGGATATTGAATGTGATAGTAGAAGATTTCTGGAAGGTATACTGGGGGGGGCGGTAACACTACACTAGACTTCCCACTCAAACTCATCTCCTGTTGTGCAGCTTTATAATGGAAAAGTTAACCAGATTCCTCATTCCTTCAGATTATATAACAGTACAAAAAGATCGTTAGAAGAAACACAGAACAACCTAACGCTGCTCTTTCCACTCAAACTCATCCCTATATTACATTACATTATTACTGATTTTATTATTAGCTGATTATTATTAATAATAATATTAATAATATTATATTTATTATTATTATTACTAGCATTATTATTATTGTCATGATTGTATTATTTTTATTACTATAATTATTATTATAATTATTATTATTATTATTATTATTATTATTATTATTATTATTATTATTATTATTATTATTATTATTATTATTATTATTATTATTATTAAAATGATCACCATTTATATTAATAATCTATTATTATTACCATTATTATTTTTGTTGTTCTCAGCATTATCATAATTACTAATAATATTATAGTTTTCCAATGTATTTAACTTTATCATTATTAATATCATTTTTATTATTACTGTTGTTGCTATTACTATAATTGTTCTTCTTCTTCTTCTTCTTACTGCTATTATTATTATTACTATTAACATTGTTGTTATTATTATTACTATTATTATTATTATTATTATTATTATTATTATTATTATTATTATTGTTGTTGTTGTTGTTGTTGTTGTTGTTGTCATCACCATTATCATAACTAATATTATAAGTTCCCAATGTATCTTTTCAATGCCTTGACTAATCTACAATAGATGTTTTCTTACTTTTTTCTCTCTGTTAGTTGTAATTGCCAGCTTGTATGGTAAATTATTCAGCCGTTTTGGGCTATACTTGTTTTATAAGTTTATTTATTTATTTATATTTTTTCCTCTACCTTTTTGAAAGTTATTTAAACGTTTAAAAAGAGATATCTGTATGCCGCACCTCCAGAAAAAGTATGAATTATAATCATCATCATCATCACCATCATCGTCACCATCATCATCAACTTTAATCATCATTGATCCACTACAGGACAAAGCATATTGCCAACGTCCTCCATCTCTGCCTGAGGTTATTGTACTCCATCCTACTTCGGCAATTGCTCCATCTCCCCTTAGGCTAGTACTCTGTCTACTCCTATTACATACCAGCACAAAGAAAGATCTCTGGAAGGTATACTGGGGGGATAACACTACACTAGACTTCCCACTCAAACTCATCCCCTGCTGTTCAGCTTTCTAATGGGAAAGTTAACCAGATTCCTCACTCCTTCTGATTATATAACAGTACAAAAGATCGTCAGAAGAAACACAGAACAACCTAGCGCTGCACTTTCCACTCAAACTCATCCCTATATTCAACTTTCTAATGCAAGAGTGAACCAGTATTTTTATTCCTTCACACATTTCACTGATAAACCCCGAAAGAGCCTTCCTTCGTCTGTGTTTCCTTCCTTCCTTTCTTCCTTTCCTTCCTTCCTTCCTTCCTTCCTTTACTTAATTCCTATCTGTGTCTGTGTTTCCCTCTTACCGTTTAAACTATTCAGAGGGGAGCATCAAGACGTCTATCGACACAGAAGTGGTTTATTCCTATCTACTTTTTGTCAGAGTATCAAGTTGGGGGCTTTTTATTTTTTGTTTCGTCCTTGGCCTTCCGTCTTGGTGTCGGTCTTCGTCGTCGTTAGATAAATAATGAGCAGTAGAAAGAGCCGTGAATAACACACCCTGACCTTATCTCAGACGCCGACTATTTCCACAGCGGACACGCGTCACACACACTCCCTTACATAACAATGACGCAGCGCTGCACGCCTCCACACAGTACTGGAACACTATACATTTCGTGTGAGGAAGTAAATAAGACGAAATTATCTTCCGTTTATAATCGTCCAGGTGGCAGTAGTAAGATTGATTTCCATTTTTTTTTACGTCTATGCCTATAGCGCCGGTAGGCTTGCTTGAGGGGCCTGGATGGTATTCGGTCCCAGCCCGTCATGGCGCAGGCAAGTGTTTATAGTGGCGCCATCTTCCTTGATTCACTTGGACGGTTTCCTCTAGAGTCCGGGTTGATGGGTGGTCCTCAGGACAGCATGTTGGTAGTTTTAAGCCACTCGGCGGTGACTGAAAAATCCGAGGTAGGTAGCGTGGGGATTCGAACTCGCGTCGTCCATCACGTAGTGAATGTGGGCCCAGCACCCTACCACTCAGCCACCGCCTACCCTCTATTTACCTTGCAGTTCCTCTTTCTTGCTTTAATTTATTCACAGTTTATTTCTTTTAATCAACTAGGCTATCTATTCTTACTCTCTTTTCATCCGTCCTTCTTTCTTTTTCTCTTTCCCGCTTTTACAACGTATTAAGTCATTTAGCAAAATTCGTTGACTTTCAAGCATTTTGTTCATCTATTTTGATGCCCTCTTAACGTCTCTGTATCCCACAACCTGAATGAAACGCTTAAGTGAGTCAAAGGGATTAAACAAGGTGGCGCTGATGAAGGAATTGTGCTATAAAAAAAAGTGTTTGAACTCGTGGTCGTGGGAACAAGTCTGATAAAATCATGTTCAGGATAATATGCGAAAGCTGGTTCACACAGAATAGAGGGTGAACAGAAGAAGTTTAGGAGTTATGTAGTTAGTGGAGATATATATGAGTAAATGTCTCCAATGGGCGTTATTTAGAGAGAGGAGAGAGATATACGTATATGAATGAATGGTAGATAAGAGTTGTTTGGTAGATATAGATGATAGATACGGCAAATGGGTATATACCAGTAATAGAGAAGATTTATTTTTATTTTACGTTTAGGCCTATAGCGCCGGTGGACTTTCTCGAGGGGCCTCTTGGACGACCCAAACCTCCCCAGGGCGAATTTTACTTTTAAATGCTGCCGTGATGTAGGACCCTTGCTTGGCCCATGCTGCCCCCCGGCACTCCTCATGACCTGAGTCGCTGGTGTTAGGGTTGATTGAAGATCTGGGCAGCATGTGGGTAGTCTTCCCCTAGCGATGGTTGAAATTTGTCAGCGTCTTTCGGTGAGACTCGAACCTAGGTTCTCGGACTCACCACGCCTCCACGCTGGCCGCCCGGCCACCTTTAATATGTATCTTTGAATCCTTGTGGGTCCTTGTGTGTATATGATAAGGAGTACTGCAGCATTACGTGACAGTGTAAACACACACACACACACACACACACACACACACACACACACACCGTCACGTAACACACAAGCCGTTACGTCATCGCCAGGGAAAGGTGCAGATGAAAGTGACAATCCTCGGCGGGCCAATCAAAGTACTGCTCACATAACAGGACAGACTGACATTTTGGAAAGGGTCCGCGCGTTTTTTTCTCTATCACTTTCTTTTTTTCTTTTTTTATATCTCTATCTTTCTCTTCCTCTCTCTTTGTCTTTCTCTCTTTCTCACTTTTCCTGTCACTTTTTTTCTCATTAATTTTCTCTCCAATTTCTCTCTCTCTCTCTCTCTCTCTCTCTCTCTCTCTCTCTCTCTCTCTCTCTCTCTCTCTCTCTCTCTCTCTCTCTCTCTCTCTCTCTCTCTCTCTCTCTCTCTCTCTCTCTCTCTCTCTCTCTCTCTCTCTCTCTCTCTCTCTCTCTCTCTCTCATCTTTGCCCTTGGAGTTTGTTCGTTATTCTCTCTTCTTAGAATTGAAGAACGTAAGATTTCGTGGTATTTTTTTTATAATTGTTTTAAAATGCTCTTATTATGATTATTATTATTATTATTTATATTTCCTGGAAGTCTCATGTTGCGAGCTTCTATTTTTTATCTTCTTGCTTCCTCGAACTGATTTTTTTCCCTTTCCTGAAACTCTAAGTATCATGGGTTGATACATACGTTTTACTCGATTTTCTTTATTACTTGATTTATTGCCTGATTTTCTTGATTTTTTGTTTGTTTTTCCTCTCTCTTCGGAAGATCATGTTTCTGGCGTTCCCTTTTGAGCCTTATCTTGTGTCTTCTTCTCCCTCGTACTTGTTTCTATCCCTTCTCTAAAATACTAAACTATTTTCAGCGTTTTACTTGATTTGTTTGATTTTCTTGTTTGTTTTTCTCTCTATGTAGATCATGCTGCAGGTGTTTCCGCTTAAACTCTTCTTGTATCTTCTTTTATTCTCGAGTTTATATCTCTCCTTAAAAGAGAGGAAATGTCGTCATAGTTTTACGTGATACGAGTGACGTGAAATATCAAGAAATATGATTTATCCAATTTGCGAGCTCTTTCCCGTATCTTCTTTCTCCTTCGACCCCATTTCTTTCCAATTAAGAAATGAGAAAATCATCGAGTATCGCAGAGTTTTGTGTGACGGCTTGAGACGTGGGGGTGCGGGGCTGCCTGCCGCTGCTTCAGCTGCCGGCCGGGTGGGCTCGGGGGGTAATGTGTGGCAGCCCTCTGGCGGCTGCTTCGCCTTTTTACTTTTTCGCGGTTAAAGGAGGCAGGCCAGGGGCTAAAAAAAGTGAGCGGCCGCATCCCGGCAGCGTCCGGCTCGGCGGGTCTGTGCGGGACGGCCTCTGAGGCCAGGCCGAGCGTCACGCTGTCACGCCGCTGTTCACGATGAACTACATTATGCAAATTTACAAAGTATTAGAAAAACGTGTTCTTGGAGCTCGCCCGGGGTCATCGCGCGCTAATTTTTTCAGAATAAACTATATTATGCAGACTTGAGAAGTAGGAAAACTTGGCGACTCGTAAGTTACTACAAGGACAGCCTCTTGCCGGATATTTTTTGCTCACAAATTTTTGTCCAGCCATTTTTTTTCCTTTAATCGGAAGAAGGAAAGGTTTGGCTACGTCAATTCGTCGCTAGAGGCACACGAATCGTTAGTGCCGCTGTTCACCGCAGAGAGCGACGCAACACTCAAGCTGTTTTTTTATCCGTTCCTCCGATGTGTGGCGGCGCCGCGCGAGCCTCGGAGCCTAGGCGAGCCTGCACCTCACGGCAGACTGAGTGCCTGGACCCGTACTATTGGCCGGTGCGCACCTACTTATACGTTACATTGTACGCGTATTCGTACATGGACTTACACTCTTAGTACTTGAAAAATGACCATTTACTCAAGTAGATCCATTGTGAACAGCACGAGGAGAGAGGCGAACCGCGGCGGCAGACTTGAGGGCAGGCGCGGGGCTGGCCAAGGCGTGGCACACTGCCGGGCGAAGCCGAGCCGGGTGGCCTGTACTCGTGGGAGGCTATTCATGGCATGCTATTATACTTAGAAGGCTTTAGTCGGTCAGGCTGGAAGGGGTGGGTGGGTATAGGTTTATGTCTTGGGCTGCTGCAGAACAACCTAATGTTTGGTATATATGGTAAGTACTTGTTCTTGGGCTCAAATATAACACCACTTGTAACCGAGTTTTAACCAGTAATCTGTAAACTTGTACTTGGATTAGTGTTAGTTTAATGTACTTGTTATAGACGAGACTTCGCTGGATAAGACTTTCTACTCAAGCTTATCCCTCTTCTCTCCCACTCCTCATGCAAAGTTTAGGAAGTATCTTCATTATTACATCCCGTTCACCGGTAAGCTCCAGACCAGCCTTTCGTCTGCTGTCTCTCCACCTCCTAAACATTCGCTCCTTCACCCAGACTCATCCAGACGCCGCCAACTAAAATGATCAGCGTATCGGCTTCTCCCTGTTTTTTTTCTTTTTTTCTAACAGAACAGCGTGTTGTCATTTTTTTTAGAATTTTCTAGACCTGTATTCTCCACTGTAAAAAAAAGTCTGGAACCTCAGCTTGGCATACACTGACACATACTGGGGGGACGGGGCAGCTCTCCTCCCATCACTGCTGCCCCCCAGCCACATTAGTCTCGTTTTCTTGTCTGGCTCGTGGAGGGATTATTATATTTATTTATTTTTTCCTCCTGTGGACAATTGACCTCAATCAGTTACACACACACACACACACACACACACACACACCTCCGGTGGCTCAATCGGTAGAGCGCTTCGAGGCTTAACGGCCAAACAGACGGCTGTTCGAGCCCCGCTCAGGCCGGATTCTTTCGGTTGACTAGGAGTGGTTCCTGTTCCCCCTTGAGCAAGGGGGATGGGGTGTGTGGTGTGGGAGGTCCTGGCAGTACCCAGAGATCGACGAAATAAACACTTGCTCATGTCGGGAGGGTACCTGCTGGCGAAAGCGAGTCCAACTTGTGATCAGGCCGTGGTGAATTACACACACACACACACACACACACACACACACACACACACACACACACACACGAAACAGTTACTTACGCGTTATGAAATAGTTGGAGAATAAAAAATTACAATCTGTCTCGTGGAATACGTAATTAAACTAAACACGCACAAGCCAAGTCAGACTCACGGAACTAAACATCAACAACAACAACAACAACAACAACAACAACAACAACAACAACAACAACAACAACAACAATAAGAAAAATAACAAAAGGATGAAGAAGATGAGGAAGAAGATGAGAATGAAGAAGAAAAAGAAGAACAACAACAACAAGAACAACAAAAACAAGAAAACAAGTAGTAATAAAAAAAGATGTGGAAGAGGAAGAACTAGAAGAAGAAGGAACAGAAAAAAACGAGGAAGAGAATGAAAAAGAAGAAAAGAACAAGAACAGGAACAGCACCACCACCACCACCACCACAACACCACCACCACCACCACCACCACCACCACCACACCACCACCACCACCACCACCACACCACCACACCACCACCACCACCACCAATACCACTATCACCACCAACAACAACAGCAACACAATAATCCGCCACCAAGGGCATCCAGCAACACCAACATACACACACACACACACACACACACACACACACACACACACACACACACACACACAGAAACACACACGCAATCAATTGTAATGAGTCGACACGCAATTACAATGATTAACCTACACACACACACACACACACACACACACACACACACACACACACACACACACACACACACACACACACACACACACACACACACACACACACACACACACACACACACACATTCTCATCTTCCTTTTTTTTCTTTATTATCTTTGATTAATTTCTTTCACTGACATCATTTTTTTCTGATTTCCTTCCTTCCTTATTTCCTTCCTTCCTTCCTTCATTCATTCATTCACTCCTTTCTTCCTTCCTTCCTTCCTTCCTTCCTTCCTTCCTTCCTTCCTTCCTTCCTTCCTTCCTTCCTTCCTTCCTTCCTGCCTGCCTGCCTGCCTGCCTGCCTGCCTGGCTTCCTTCCTTCCTTCCTTCCTTCCTTCCTTCCTGCCTGCCTGCCTTCCTGCCTTCCTTCCATTCTTGCTTCCTTTCTTTCTTTCTTTCTTTCTTTCTTCTCAACGCAACTATGAAAAACAAATAGTGCGCGACATCAAGACCAACTCCAAAAAATTCTTCACATACATCAGATTGAAAAAGAAAGTAAAATCCAATATTGGTCCCCTGACGGACGAGACTGGATCTGTAACTCAGGACAGTAAACAGATGACCAAAATCCTCAACAGTAACTTCGCATCCGTATTCACAGTCGAGGACATCGAAATCATTCCCGAGGGCCCTGACTCGCCGAGGGGGGATCAAGTACCTGGAAATTACACAATATGCGACCAAGAAGTGAAAAAGTACTTGGACAAACTCGACACGAACAATTCAACGGGAACCGACAGTTTGCCCCCGCGGTTATTGAAAGAGCTTAAACAACAAATACTTCAGCCACTCACTAACATATTTAACCGGTCAGTACAACTGAACAAGGTCCCAGAAGACTGGAAGATGGCGAACGAAACACCGATTTTCAAAAAAGGGACAAAGGTATTGTATTAAACTACAGGCCGATAAGTTTGACATCAGTGGCAGGAAAAATACTCGAGAAGATTATTAGAGACAAACTTATTAAGTATCTAGAAGACAATAATATAATCTCCGACACCCAGCATGGCTTCAGAAACAAGCGCTCCTGCTTAACGAATTTATTAGACTTCTTCCAAGGTATATATAAGAACTGGGATGACCACAACCCCAGTGATGTTATATATCGACAAGGTATCGAAACTGCACTCGGCGGGCATTATAGCCAATCTGATCGCGTGGATAAGAGATTGGCTCACCGGCAGAAAACAACGAGTACTACTCAACGGACAGCCTTCCGATTGGCTTCCAGTCACTAGCGGAGTGCCTCAGGGGTCAGTGATTGGACCCATTCTATTTATCATATATATCAACGACCTAGAATCAGGACTGAAATCCACAATATCGAAATTTGCTGATGATACTAAGGTGGGTGGAAAGTCCCTCACAATGACCGACTGCGAAATCATCCAGAAAGACCTCAATCACATTATCGAATGGTCGGAAAAATGGCAAATGTCCTTTAATGTTGACAAATGCAAAGTCATGCACATTGGGTCCCGAAATAGTAACCACATATACATCATGATTGGGAAACCTCTGCAGGTGATGCAGGAGGAAAAGGACCTTGGTGTACTATCAGCAGTGACCTGAAACACGCGAATCACTGTAAAAAAAAAAAAAAACATATAACAAAGCCAACACTATGCTCGGGTTCATAGCGAGGAACTTCGAGTGTAAAACGCCAGACGTGATGCTATCCTTGTATGATTCCATGGTAAGACCGAACCTCCAGTATGCAGTACAGTTCTGGTCTCCTAATCATAGAAAGGACATTGATTTACTGGAAAGGATTCAACGACGCGCCACGAAGATGATTCCAACCTTAAGGGTTCAACCGTACGAGGAACGACTCAAGCGACTCAATCTCTTTACATCGGAAAAAAGACACATACGAGGGGATATGATTCAAGTCTTTAAGTACCTGAAAAAGTTCAATAACGTCGATTACTCCAAATTCTTTGAACTGCAACCCAACTTAAGAACTAGAAATAACGGTTTACCCATTCAGTCGAGTCGATGTAACACAACCATTGGAAGGAGTTTCTTTTCAAACCGAGTCATCCGGCACTGGAACAATCTTCCCTCATAAGTCGTAAATGCGAATACCATCAACTCCTTCAAATATCGAATCGACCGTCATTTCGTTGCGCCGGGAGTAAACTGAATACCATCATCTGCGCCTGCATTTCCATGTTTCCTCCTTACTCACATTCTCGAACACACACACACACACACACGCTCACACACACACACACACACACACACACACACACACACACACACGCTCACACACACGCACACGCTCTCTCTCTCACACACACACACACACACACACACACACACACACACACACACACACACAATATAATCAAGCAGAATCAATCCTCTACTCATAGTCACTTAATTTCACAAAAAAACCACAGTGAAAAAAAACACTCATGAATATTCCCCTTAATGATTCATACACACGGTTAGACTGAATGAAATGATGAACCTATATTCTCTCTCTCTCTCTCTCTCTCTCTCTCTCTCTCTCTCTCTCTCTCTCTCTCTCTCTCTCTCTGTTACTTTCAACCTCTTTCTCTCTCTCTCTCTCTCTCTCTCTCTCCTCTCTCCTCTCTCTCTCACACACACACACACACACACACACACACACACACACGTACCTCCTCTCCCTTCACATCCACGAATCTATCTATCATAATAATGTTCTTAATCTTTGTCTGTTCCATAATGATGGTCGATTCCTTGCTCTTATTTTTTTTGTAGTCTACATTTTTGCTCGCCTCAACGATCTAGAGCAATTGGTTCAGCACCCTACACGTATTCCCGACCGTCTTGGAGACAGGCTCAACATACTAGACCTCTTCCTGACTTCTAACTCTTCTACTTACTCTGTCAGACTGTTCTCTCAGTTGGGCTCCTCCGATCACAACCTTATTTCTGTATCCTGTCATATGGCTCCTGTACACCCTCTGGACCCAACGAAAAGGTGATGCTTCTGGCATTTTGCTTCAGCTCGGTGGGACGACCTGAGGCTGTACTTTTCCGATTTCCCGTGGAATGATTACTGCTTCCAGAAAAGAGACCCCTCTGTGTGTGGTCAGCGCATCACAGAGGTGATTTTCTCTGGAATGGAGGCATACATTCCACGTACTTTCTCTACTCCTCATGCTAAAAAGCCTTGGTTTAGTCACGCTTGTTCTCGTGCTTTCAAAGATAGAGGCAGCTCACAAAAGGTACCAGAGCCTTCGCACTCCTGCTAACCATGATCTTTATTTTTCTGCATTGAATCGTGCCAAATCTATTCTTCGACTCACGAAAAGCTCTTACATCCATAGTAAATGTCAAAAACCAGCTTTCTCTAATTTTTCCAGAGACCTCTAGGACCTAGCCAAAAATATCTTCTCCAATTTCACTTCTTCATCTTTCCCTCCTCTCCTTAATCCCGACGGCAGCATCGCCGTCTCATCTATCTCTAATAAATATCCATATATTTATCTATATATCTATCACTATCTATCTAATCACCCACCTATCTACCTATCTATCCATCTATCTATCTATCTATCTGTCTATTAATCTAACTATCATATCTCTACATTCATACATATTTGGCGCTGCGCAGATTTTTGTCGTTTTAGCCACATGATATAAATCCTCGGGTCACCGCCACACACGTCATGGCCATCCAGCGTGTGGCCGCCGAATACAGCACACACACACACACACACACACACACAACCCCCACCCCCCCTTTCCCCACGCTGAACGGCACTAACAAACTATTGCACACGGCTGTCCTTCCGGCGGCAGCGCTCATAACGGCCGTCCTGCGGGTGTAACGAGGCTGTGGCGCTATAATAGGCGGTCACGGGTGTTAGGCGGCGTCTGGTGGCGGCGGAGCGGTGGTCGTGGCTGGGGTGTGAGGGCTGGGGGTGGTGACACTGGGGGATGACCGGCACTTCTCTAGACAGTTTGAGGGAGTGGTTGTATTTAAGGTGTTTTTTTCTATATTGTGTTGTGTTTGTTATTGTTTTATTTTTCATCTGTATTATTACTTATTTACAAATCTTATTCATTAAAGTCTGCGATAATTTAATGTTTTTTTTTTTGTATTGTGTTTCGGTATTGGTTTATTTATCGTGTATTTATTGTTACTATTGTTTATTACTGTGTGTGGTTCTAACCTTCTCTGTATAATTTGTAATGTACGCTTTATTTTATTGTCATTTTATTGCCGATTTTATTGCATTTTGATATTTGTCTTTCACTAAATATTTCGTATTTTTATTCATATAATATTTACATTTACTTATTTATTTAAGGTATTTTTTGTATTGTATCATATTATTTATTATTTACTATTGATTATCTATTAACTAAATAAAGGGGAGCATGCAACCGGGGGTGCGTCTCTTCAGGCACCCGCTGCCTCCACTCCCACGCAGCTGCCATTACTATACATCATGTAAACTATTCTGAGTATGTATATATTTTTGCATACTTATATATATCTGTTCTTACTATCAATATATTATTATTTATTTATTATTTAATTTGGCTGCTTCCTTTGCTATATATATAAAAAAAAATAATAGCCAGAGTTATCGGTTTTATGACCCTGCATGTGAGGTGCCTCGAACACTAACAGCCATATTCTTAATCATTTCGCGGCCCAAGCACACACATTTGACAAGACTTTCGAAGGAGTTTTGGGGCATTTGCAGACGTAATTTCATGACCCATCTGATAGTTTGATCAGTCGTCTGTACTTTGAACCTACAAGAACCCTCATTAGCACGCGATTGACCTCCTACTTGGCCTTTAGAAATAGTTGGTGTTAGAGGCGGAAGCGTCTGAGAATACCGACCTAAGCCTTGCGGACCCAGCGTTGTGATTATGTCAAGGTTGAGCGACTCGGTGTCTGTTATACGTGGGTGGCGTTAGTTTGGGGTTGTAGGCAACGTCAATTCTGTAGTGTCAACATTTTGTATCTCGTCGGCTCTTGCTTCCCAAAGAATATACGGACTGTAGTTTATCCAGTGTTTGTCCAGTGTTTGTCCAGTGTTTGTCTATCCCATCGTTGCAAGTCTAGACAACCACCAGTGTCTTTCGCGCTAGTGTTGCATTGTTCAGAGTTCCATTGTGTCGCATTTTTATCAGCTCGCACGTGACAAAAATCTCTACAGGAAGTATTTAAACGGGACAATGTTTGCGTGTTTCCCTTCCCACTCTTGCGAAAAAACTGTGCTGTGTTTTTATTTGGTGAAAATTTATCACATATCTCTCTCTCTCTCTCTCTCTCTCTCTCTCTCTCTCTCTCTCTCTCTCTCTCTCTCTCTCTCTCTCTCTCTCTCTCTCTCTCTCTCTCTCTCTCTCTCTCTCTCTCTCTCTCTCTCTCTCTCTCTCTCTCTCTCTCTCTCTCCTCTTTTCTTCTCCTTTTTTTCTTTTCTTTTCTTTTCTTTTTTCCTTTCCTTTCCCTTCCTTCCTTCCCTTCCTTCCTTATTCCCTTCCTTCCCTTTCCTTCCCTTCCCTTCCCTTCCCTTTCCTTCCCTTCCTTCCCTTCCCTTCCCTTCCCTTCTCTTCCATTCCATTCCCTCGTCCCTCCCTCCCCCCTTCCCCCCCCCCCCTCCCTTTGGTTTGAGTATATCACTGTTTACAGGAATGGTGGAAGTTCTACACGTTCCTCTTTCCTCGGGCGTAAAATCTCTTGTTCGTTATTCCTCTCGTCCCTTCGCGTACTTATATTTCCGCTGCTGTAAAAGTTATAATTGCCCTTACTGGGAAGGCCTTTGATGACGACCCACGCGCCAAGAAAGCTTTATGGAGGGACTTGAAAGTTACAGTGTCTGCCTCTTGTTTTTTCCCTTGCTACAGAGGCTTCGGGAATAACCTAGTAAGTAAAAGAGAGGTGAAATAAAGAAAGGAAGTTGTGGTACATTGATGTGGCCTTAGAAATAAAAGAGTGAATATGATAAAAGAAAAATAGCGAAGGAAAACTGTTACATTTTTTCTGGCCTTGGAAATAGTAAAAATAAATGAATAAAATAGTTAAGAAATGTTGTGCTATATTGATGTACTCTTAGGGATATAATAATGATTGAAATAGTAATGAGATAGTGCATATAAGCTGATAGATTCACGTGTTCTTAGAAATACTATTATGAGTAAAATATAAATGAAATAGTGAAGAAAAGTTGTGTTGTGTTGATGTGGCCTTAGGAAAAAATAGTGAACGAAATAGAAGTGAAATAGTGAAGAAAAGATGTATTCATGTGGTGACTTTTTATTGCATAACCTTTTACCATTTGCTCTGAATTTTCTGATGTTTGAAGTCACCACCCCATGTCCACTTTCCGCCGTTTAACGTACAATTTGTTATTTAATTTCATGCCTTCATGTTCTTGTGTTTTCACGGCTGCAATAGTTATGCTATAGGGAGGCGGTGGCTGAGTGGTCAGCGTGGCGGCGCGGTGTCCTGGCTCAAGTCCGTCCTGCCGATACAATCCGACAACGTTCAGTCATTGCCGAGTGGCTTAAGTCTGAGAACATGCTGTCCTACCGCAGACCGCCTATCAACCCGGACTATAGATAAATAATCTAAAGAGAACCAAACATGAGTCGGGGGGGCAGCATGAGCCAAGCAAGATGGCACCACTATAGAACACTTGTCTGTGCCAACAACAGACTGCGGTCATCCACCAGACCCCCCCAAGTAGGCCGAACGCAAAAAAGAGTATATAAAAGTCGAATTAGAAATCCCTTTATGACTTCCTACCTGTGTAAAGATTTCATAATGATTTGCTTCACCTGATTAACACTTCATCTTTACGTCTCCTCGTTCGTAAAATTTCTTCAGTGTTTATTCAGTCAAATACTATTATAAAATTTACCTTTCTTCGCCTCTAAATATGTTCGGTGTTTTTTCTGTCAAACAGCATTATGAAATTTACCTTTCTTCGCCTCCCCCTAAAAGCTGGTACCGTGTTCTTTTGTTCCCACTCGTAGTATTACACGGTTTTTTCCTTCCCTCGGCCTCAAAAAATAGTACTGTGCATATTTAGTCACCCGGCGCCGCACATTTTCCTTCCCGCGCCTCGAGAAACATATCACAACTTTTCTCGCACCGATTCACCATTTTTACTTAATTTTTGAGCCCCGTAAAAGGTGTAATTATTTCCAACAGTTCCACGGCATTACATTCTTTCACGAACCTTCCAAAAATACAGCAAGTAAATGTGTTTTATATGTACTGATATACAGCAACATTATGAACATAGTGGGAAATATAGAATAAATGAAATAATTGAAAAATGAAACAGAAAGGGTAGAATGTTCACAAGTCTTCTGAGAATATAGGGAGTTAATACCTCTTTGTTATTTCTGAGATTCGATAGCATAATGAACATAGTGGAAAAAAATGAAAGAATAAATGAAATAACTGAAAGAATGGAATAGAAATGGCAGTGTGTTCAAAAGCTTTCCAAGAATTCAACAAGTTAGTATCCTTTTGCAATTACTGAGATACAATAACACAATGAAACATAATAACACAATTTTCCTTCCTTCACTTGAAAAAAATAAAGTAATAGAAATGTTCACACTCCTTCTATGAATACAGGAAGTTAATTTCTCTTTGTAATTATTTGTTATCTTTGTAATATGAGTGAATAAATGAAATGATTGAAATAATGAAAAGCATTGGGTCGTATGTTCACAAGCCTTCAACAAAAATATAGAAAGCTAACGTTTTTTTTTTTGTTGTTATTGCTGAGTTAAATGCAATAACACAATGAAATACACTTATACGTTTACCTTCCCTCTCGTGCAAGAAAGATAAATGAATAAACGGAATAAATGAAAAATGAAACAGAAAGCGTAGTGTGTTGAGAAGCCTTCTAGAAATACGGCAAGGTAATACCCTTTTGTTATTACTGAGTTTGATGCAATACTACAATGAAATACAATAACTCCTTCACCTTCGCTCCCGTAAAAATAAAAGAATGAATAAATGAAATAATTGAGAAATTAAATAGAAAGCGTAGGATGCTCACAAGCCTACCAAGAATACAAGAGTATCCTTTTGTAATTACGGATACAATAACATAATGGAATACAATATCACGTTTCCATTCCCTTCCGTTAAAAAGAGGAATGAATAAATTAAATTAAAAAAGAAATGAAATAGAAAGCGCAATATTTTTACATTCTTTCAAAAAATACAGCAAGTTAATGTGTTTTAGTAATTACTGAGTTAAATACAATAAGATAATGGAATACAGTTATACGTATACTTCCCCTCCCGTGAAAAACAAAGCTCAAGTGAAATACAAAGTGCAATATTTTTGCAAGAGTCGAGCTGATTGTTAATTTTCCTGTTTATGTTCATTTTCCTTCACCAAGCAGGTTCGAATCCTTGTCAGCTTGCCTGCACTAATATGCACTGATAATACAGTTGCCTATTACTGTTATGCAAATCAAACTTATATGTTAATCTTCCCTCCCCGGACAACTTCGAGCCAATATTGTAAACTTTCCTACGCCCTGACACTGTATTTTCAGAAGTCCAGCTTTATAATATTATGTTCCCTTCCCTTCACGTGGTTGCAGTGATCCTAGTAAGCTTGCCTGCAGCCCGACACTCGTGGTGGTGGGACTGCCGGTTGGTGGTGGTCGTGTTCAGTGCGTGCGGCGGTGATATACTGCGGCGAGGGTCAGTACCGCAGCAAAGATTGTAATTATGTGTTTGCTCAGAGCGATAAAAGGGTGCATATTTTACCTCGCGTGACTGTAATGTTTATGGTATTCTGAATTAAGTCAGGTTAGGTTAGGCTTATTCATTTTCCTTTTTACAGTAAAGGAAGTCGAGTAAAACCACACCAAAAAATCCTGTTAGCGCTGCTCCTGCAGAAGACAACAGAGCGAGAGGCCAGAAGAGAGGCCAATTTCGGGTGGAGAGGTGTCTTGATACTCCCCTCCTGAAAGAGTTCAAGTCGTAGGCAGGAGGATATACAGACGAAGAAAGGCTTTTCAGGAGTTTACCAGCTAAAGGGATGAAAGAATGAAGATGCTGGTGAACTCTTGCGTATGGGATTTAGATAGAACAGGAATGAGTTAAGAAGAGCAGCCAGCATGACGATATTGAGAGATGATAAAAAGAGAGGCAACATTGCAGCAGAGTTTAAAATGTAAAAGACTTGTCAGTAACAGAAGGGGAGTCGATGAGACGAAGATGGTGTTCAGAGTTAGAAAGCGTTGATCGATGGAAGTAGTGCTCGATATCACAACAAGAAACGTGATAATCTTTCCGGGATCGTTGCATCACGGCATTGTCTCATTCTTCAACAATAAGATTTATGATATGTTTTTTTCTCAGTTAGAAGACAGTGATAGATTGCGATAACGTTCACTATTACATTACCTTTCCTGTTACTGACTGATACATGACATGATACATGACTTAAACACAACATTGCAGCAAGATTTATGATGTTCACTTGGAGCATTGCAATAGGTCATAGTTTCTTCTCTTTGGCTGTCGTATTCATAGTTTACTTGAGAGTCAGCGTTGCTATATCCTTGGCACGCTAAATATTACAGCGAGAACTGTGATAAGCTTACCTGTTACATATTACAACAAGAAATATCATACGTTTACCTGGAATATTGCAACAGGACTCCTCATTTCTCTCTTGGGCTCTCATATTCGTGGTTTACTCTACTCTCTCTGTTTACTTTACATGTTGCTATGTCACTGTCATGCTAAATATCACAACAAGGAATATCATAAGTTTGCCTGAAGCGTTACACAGAGCGTTACGAGCACACCGTTATCTTTTCGTTGGTTGCCGTATTTATAGTTTAATCGATTGAGACTCAGACAGTGATGCTATTTCGCTGTCCCGCTTAATATTACAGCAAACTATAATACAAGTTTCTATGGAGCGTTACAGCATGGCATATTTACCTTTCGTAGACTGTGAGATTCGTGGTATTGATATGCAGGGTTAGACGGCTGTGTTATATGAGTAACGACTTATATAGATTACATTCATGATCTTGCTAAACCTGCACAACGCATTACAGCATTATAATTTTCTTTTTTTTCATTACATTAAGGAAACTGCATTAACATAACAGGCAGAGGGCACGGCTTCCATCTCCCGACACTCAGCTTTCTTCATTAGGGGAGTATATTTTCTTAACCAAAACACGACATTTATTTACCCCATTACATTTACTTACCCCATTACATTTTCTTACCTACAACATCACGTTTTCTTATCCAGATTACATTTTCTTACCCACAACATCACATTTTCGTATCCAAAACATCACATTTTCCTACCTACAACATCACATTCTCTTATCCACAACATCACATTTTCGTATCCACAACATCACTTTTTCCTACCCACAACATCACATTTTCGTATCCAAAACATCACATTTTCGTATACAAAACATCACATTTTCCTACCCACAACATCACATTTTCCTACCCACAACATCACATTCTCTTATCCACAGCATCATATTTTCCTACCCACAACATCACATTTTCCTACCCACAACATCACATTTTCCTACCCACAACATCACATTTTCCTACCCACAACATCACATTTTCCTACCCACAACATCACATTTTCCTACCCACAACATCACATTTTCCTACACACAACATCACATTTTCCTACACACAACATCACATTTCCTACCCACAACATCACATTTTCCTACACACAACATCACATTTTCCTACCCACAACATCACATTTTCCTACCCACAACATCACATTTTCCTACCCACAACATCACATTTTCCTACACACAACATCACATTTTCCTACACACAACATCACATTTTCCTACACACAACATCACATTTCTTACCCACAACATCACATTTTCTTACCTATTTCATTACGTTTTCTTACCCCGTTTCATTTTCTTATCCTAAACATTACAACATTGCATTTTCTTACCCGCATTACATTTTCTTACCCCATGGCATTATCTTGTCCAGAACATCACAACATTGCATTATCTTGTTCCTTTGACTGTAAAGATCATCGTTCTCTTTTATGACACGGTTAAATATTTTAGAAAGCGTCGTGATTACATTTCCTGGAAGTGTACTGGATAGCATTTTACCTTCCCCAGACCTTTATTCATATTCCACAAGACAAGAAAGAAGAAAGAGAAGAGAAGAAATGAGAAGAAAAGAGAAAATAAAATAAAATAATACAAAAGGCAAGAAAAAAAAAAAAGGGAAGAAGAAGAATAGGAGAAGAAAAAGATATGATGAAAGGTGAAGAAAAGAGAAGAAGAAATAAAATAAAAGAAAGGAAAAGAAAAGAAAGAAAGAAGGAAAGAAGAAGAAGAAGCAAAGAAAAAGAAATGATGAAAGGTGAAAAAATGAGAAGAAATTAAAGAAAGGAAAAGAAAAGAATGAAAAAAAGAAATTAAAAGAAAAAGGAATGCCGAAAGGTAAGAAAACAGAAGAAAAATAAAACAAAAGAATGATAGAGAAAAAGGAAAAAAGAAGCAAAAAAGAAAAGAAAAAAGAAAGGCTAAATATTATTGAAAGCATTAATGAAAAAAAAGGAATGATGAAAAATGAAGAAAAGAAGAAAAAAATAAAACGAAAGAAAGGAAAAGAAAAAAAAGAAAAAGAAAAAGGAAAAAAAAGCCAACTATTAAGAACTCATCGTGATTCCTGGAACTTTAGTGGGTGACATTTTTCCCTCCCTTGATCCGTGTTCATATTTTATTAGAGATTTCACCGCTATATTTCAGTAACGCCTCACACACTGCAGCGAGTTATAAGCCTGTTCGGATATTAGTAAGCTGGCATTTTCTCCGCCCTTCCATCGTAAAAATCGTAGTATTCACTTCCCGTCCGGCAGGGTTGATATATCTTACTAGGCTTTCATGCACAGCAGCGAGAGTTATAAGCTTGCCCGGAACGACTCAACTTTTGCGTTGCTCTCCCTCCTTCCTTCCGCTGTGAAATCCTTCGTGTTCTTAAGAGTGCAGCAGCGTGCATGTTTTGCTGCACCGTTTACCATCATCGCGCTGTCTGTCATGCACGCGCCTTCCTAGACCGTTGCAGCGTCACATATTTTACTCTCCTCGACGGTAAGATTTTTTTTATTTTCAACACGGGATTTCAAATTATTATAAACAAACTAACGTTCGATTATATACGACTAAAATGGAATTACACACGATCAAAATATATTGCAGGCACAATTGATGTTTTCTCAGCCGGCCGTGTTCGTACCTGTTACCACCAGAATCTTAAGTTTTTTCCTTAATTTTCTCCTTATGCGCCTCCGTGGTCCAGTGGCCAGCGTGCCGGGATACTACTCCGCGGGTCCGGGTTCGAATCCAGGACCGAGAAGTCGGCGTACAGCCCACCCAGCTGTTCACCCCCCCTTTCGGGCTGGTCGATAAATGGGTACATGGGGAAACCTAGGGAAGGTAAACTGTGGTAACCCCGGATTTCAAAATGTCCTGTGTCCCGGGGAGCTTACCATAGGCTCAAAGGACCAACGGATCGGAGATGAGCACCGCGGCCACGCGCAGCTTTGGCGTGTGCACCCACCCTTACCTTTTAATTTTCTTGGGCTGAGGATGACTTTGCTATTTTTCAACGCCTGTTTTCAAAGAGAATTTGACATTGATTTCCATAGCAATGCAAGATAATATGGAGGACAAGTTCATATACCATGATTAGTTAATATTTGGGCATAATGACGTTATTTTTATCGTGTATGATAAAAACTCTCATCACGTAAATGATTATACTCCAAGTACGTGTGAGCAGCACAACAAAGGACCTGCGGTATTATCAAGTCTGGGTTTACGAAACTGTCGTTATGCGTTACATTTGACTGCACACGATGACATTCAGTTACACCAAACAATAATGAGTTACATTCGATTACATACGGCAACTCACATACACACGATAACAAAAAGGCTGTGAGTCGGTTACATTTGACAACACACGATTACATACAATTAGACAAACAATTACATGAAACAAAAACAACATGCAATAACAACAGTGACAGGCGATTACAAAAACAATTGCATACATATGATAACACAAAGGAAATTATTAGATTACATTCCACTGCACATGATCACATACATAAATTACAAACACTAGCAGCAGGTCTTTCCACACACACACACACACACACACACACACACACGCATGGTTCAGACTCTCATCACAAACAATTACATCAATTACTTTCGCCGCTAAGCCGTGAAATGATTCCATAAGGTCCAGAATTACATGTGTTTATGCAAAAAATTCCCCGGATTACACAGATTGCGGATAATTACATAGAATTCGGCGGAAATACATATAAATCCGAGGCTTCGTGTTTAACTACATAGCTGGAGGTGAGATTACATAGAATTACATACACGACGATGACTGTGGGAAGCTGAGAGAGAGAGAGAGAGAGAGAGAGAGAGAGAGAGAGAGAGAGAGAGAGAGAGAGAGAGTCTATCTTTATCTATGTTTATCTGTCTATCTATCCATCTATCTAAACACACACACACACACACACACACACACACACACACACACACACACACACAAACACGAAAGCAAACACACATACATGGGAATGAAAACACAAAGAAGGAGAGGCAGAACGGGCGAGACAAAGTGAAGGCAAGGAAAACAGGAGGAGGCAGAGGAGGCGAGGGAAGCGACACAGACACTGACACACGCACCAACCCGACACTAACGATCACTGTCTCCTTGTGCAAAACCCCGACAAGTTCTCTGAAACAACTACTGGGGAAGGTCTGAAGGCATGACGATCACCTAAAACAAGTGGTAGTAAAGCACCACGCGATATAATTATTGTCGAAGCTGCCTAAAATAAAAGTTAAACTAGGCTCTTATTACTCCCTCTTTAACAACTACTGGTGAATATTTGAATGCATGACAGTCACCTAAAATAACTGTCAATAACCACATGACATATTCGAAGGTACTCGAAGAAACAAAAAGGAATGGGATCTGGGTGTCAGAATTTTGCCAAATATTAAAATATCGGAAGAGTATAGAGGAAATATCGGGCTTCAGTAACAAAAAGGTTTTATTGATGAGTATCGGTGTAACACTACCACTGTGCAATAGTTTAGCCACACCTCAGAATACCCGTTGCAGTGCTGGTCTCCCCGCCGTGCAACATCCGTGCGAAATAAATAAAAGTCAGGAGGTCAGCCACACGGACGCTGTAAAGGCCACGCGGATACACCTTACCTCTCATGCCTCAGGTGACGACAGACTGATTTGAAGGAAGGCAAGAAACAGCCAAAAATTGGACGACACACTCAAGAACTGCTCCACGCTTTCATAGAAGTGATATTTATGTATTTATCTATCTATTGGTCTCCCGCCATGCAGACGACCGTGCGAAACAAAAATATGTTGCACCAAGATGACCGCTGCACTGTGCAATATACTCTACTGCGACAATCTGTCTCATCATACTTGTATTTTCTTGAGGGGAGCTGCCTCCCAGGGAAACTGATGTAAAGGTTAAAACAAAATGGCTTTACGAATGGTAAATGAATCAATGTCTTATCATGACCGATGACACATCTCGAACGACAAGTAATGGCGCTAAACTTAAGTTAACAAAGCAATTCAGAACACAAAGTTAAATTCAACGAACGATGATGTGCGAAAATGGAATTAACTCACGTCTTCAGTGGTTCAGTGCAACACGATAGATTTATCGGAAAAAAACGACTCAGTTCATCCACCTCACTATTCACTGAGACAAAAATGCAGCGTCTTGGTAGCCATTTGATGTCGCACCGCTCACGTCTAGGAGAAAACACCTTGTCTTCGCCGCACAGCATCACCTAATCATATGATCGCTACGTTAGTCTTCATCAACACTACAGTGACTGATTTGTCTTTATTGACCCGTTTTTCAAGGCGTAGTTAGTTGTTTTTGTTGATTTTTTTATATATTTTTTTTCCAGCTGAATTTGTAATATGTCGACTTGACTGAAAATCCAACAATTCTAATTGTCCTTAAAATGAAATTATAAAGCTAAACCAGCCACAGAACTGTTAATAAACACTATTACCACGTTCATAGAATTTGGCGCTTGTGTAGCCCGAGCATCTTTATACATGACTCACCTTCTGGTGCCTGACGTGCGCCACGGAGTACCTGGTGCCCGAGGAGTACACCTGCACGCCGGCCGTCAGCAGCTGGTCCTGGTCCCGCTTGGTCCACGTCACCTGGGGGGAGAGAGGCGAGGCTTAGGGACAGTTTCACAGTTCCACACGATAGATTAGTAAATTCACAAAGCAGTGCCAAAGACTTAGAAAACTCATTGTATAGTGTTTTGTGTACATGTATATATTGAGAAATTTGAGAAAGCTGTGCGAAAATCCTTGGAAGTTCTTGGTACTGCGTCGACAACCTCACCATTATGGATTGTAGGGGATATTATAGTTTGGTTCGGGCGGTCACAAAGACGATGTGTGGGACCTGTGGAAATAGACACAGGGACGGACACGCACACTTGCCAGTAGACGGAAGGCGAAGGGAGAGATAGATTTTGGTTATGATGGGTGCGGTTAGGTTAGGTTACGTTAGGCTAAATTATATAGATGAATGGACACACACACACACACACACACACACACACACACACACACACACACACACACACACACACACACACACACACAAAGGTAGATAGAAGGGTATATAAAGAATAGATGCTTACAGATAAATAGAAAGACAAGAAGATGTATAGATAGATAGAATAACAGATGAAAAGAGAGACAGATAGACAACTTAATTTCATTTAGAAAGAACACAAAAGACAAACGAGTGTGTGTGTGTGTGTGTGTCGGTTAACGTGTTTGTCTGAAGTTCCTCTCGTGTTTTCTTCCTGTCACTTTGCTCTCCTCTTTCCTTCCTCGTGGCTTTTATTGCTCTTTGTTTTATTGTTTTTCTTTTCATTGGTTTAAACGGTTGTTTCTTTCATGGCGCCTTTAATTTCAGTCTTGTTTTTTCGTTTTTATTTTCTCTTTCTATAATTTTGTACTTTCTAAAATTGATGACCCCCTTGTTCCCTTCTTTCTTTATTTTCATCATCGCTTTCTTTCTCCTCTTTGTTTCTTTCCTCCACCTTCTCCTATTTCTTTCATCCATTCCTTTTCTTATTAGCTTTTTATCTTTTTTCTTTTATTTCTCTTTTTTCTTTTTTCTTTCTTTCCTTTATCTCCTCTTTTTTTCTTCCCTGCTTTCTTTTTTCATTTTTCTTTCTCTTCTCTTCTCTTCTCTTCCTCCTCTTACGTTCTCCTCTTATTTCTTTTTTATTGCTTTCATTCTCTATTTTTATTGCCCTGATTAGATTAGTTTCTCATTTTTTATTCTTAATTTTTATTCTTCCTATATTTTCTTTCTTTCATCACTTGCTATTCTAACTTTCCCTCAATAATGAACTTTCCTCCTCTCGTTTGTATATCTCTTTCCTTCTCTTTCCTTTTATTTTTTATTTTTTTGGATTCTGTTTCTCTATTTTTCTTTCTTGTTACCTTTCATTCCTTCATAAAATAGCTCTATCATTCACTCCAGCTTCTTCTCTCTATCTCTTCTTTCTCTACCTTTAGTACGTTCTTTCTCTCGTTTGTATATCTTTCTTTCTCCTTTTATAGTTTAGCTCTTTTCTCTCGATAATTTTCTCTCCCATCCCCTTTTATCCATTCATTTATCATTTCCATTCTTCTCTTTCTACTTCTATTATTGTCATTCACTTGCGTGTATATTTTTCTTTCTCTTTCCTTTACTTTTACATTTTGCTTCCTTTCTGCATTCACGAAATAATTCCAGTCTTGACTCTTCACTGTTCCTTTTTCCCTCCTGACATTCCACGTACACAACAGGCTCTCTGTTCAATTAATATCCTCGTTTCATTAATTCCTGCACGCTTTTCTTTGATTCTATGTTGCGGGAAAGGCTGCACCAAAAATTCTAGAACACTGTATTGTGTTGTTGAGAGAGAAACTGTATAGAGAAAAATAAATAGACAAGCAGACAGAGAAGGATTGATAGATAGAAAGATAGACACGTTGAAAGATAGAACGATAGGCAGATGAAAGACATAAATTATGTGAAATATATTGAGCCACGTAGATTGAGACATGAATTAACAAATGGATAGGCAGATAAATAGACTGATACATTACACGGATAGATCGATAACAGACTAATAACAGATAAATAGATAGCTAGGTTAGGTAAGACTACAGTAGATAGATAAGCGGCCAATAAAATATAAGACAGGCAGAGCATAAGAAATAATTTTGCTGTGTAGTATATATATATATATATATATATATATATATATATATATATATATATATATATATTGATAGATAGAGAAGTAGATACACAGGAGGAGAAATCGATTGTGTGACAGACATGAAACAGTCTTCTGATACCTAGTAAATAAATAAATAACTTTAGATGGATGGATTTATAGATTGAATTTAAGACATATGGATACGATAAGAGACAACCTTTTGCTGAGTGAAAGAAAAAGTCATAGATAAATATATAGACAAAGAAGTGAACAGATAGGCAGTGGCAGAGATAGATAGTAAGACAGAAATAAGAGACAAGTTTTTAATGCTTGTTAGAAAGAAAAGCTAGATAGATAGATAGACAGGAGCTAGATAGATATAAAGTGAGGTAGATACTTAGTAAAACAGCTAGATATATGAGACAATCTTTAGCTCCGTGTGAGACAGAAAGGCAGGTAGATAGATAAATAGAGATATATGGAATTGGATATATATATACAATGGAATAGACAAATGGCCAGACAGTCGAGATAATGGCCGGGGTTTTGCTACGCGGCGCGGCGGGCGGTGCGGCAGTAATAGTTTTGACCAGAATAAAGAATTGAAATTGACTTAGGGCAACAAGGCATTGGAATTGGCAGTCTCTCTCTCTCTCTCTCTCTCTCTCTCTCTCTCTCTCTCTCTCTCTCTCTCTCTCTCTCTCTCATCGATTCTACTATATCGAGTAACGTCTTTTAACATTAATATTCATAGGGAAAAGCAAATTCCGGAAAGTCTGCCTGTGTGGCGAGGACAATAATAATAATAATAATAATAATAATAATAATAATAATAATAATAATAATAATAATAATGATAATGATAATAAGTTGATCGCGGGCTTTAATTCCTTACGATAATTGAAGGGAAATTCGTTGTAGCGAGAGGGATAAAAATGTCACCGAAAGATTAGAGAGAGAGAGAGAGAGAGAGAGAGAGAGAGAGAGAGAGAGAGAGAGAGCACATTCATAAACAGACAGACATACAGACATACAGACACACTGACAGACAGGCAAACACATATACACACACACACACACACACAAATAAAAATGTTTGGATGCACTGAACTTTCATGATAAATTTTTTGTTATTTTTTTTTTGTTGGTCAATTAATCAGCTTCCTGTTTTGCTACAATGAAATTATGAACTGTAACAAGGATGCGAAAATAAATATATGCTTTAACATAAAATCGATAAATAATATAAACTAACAAATAAACGACAAATTAATATGAACTGTGACAAGATTACGAAAATTATCTGTGAATTGTAACATGTAAACTAAATAATGATTATGATTTGTAAGAAAGAAGCGATAATAAATATGAACTGTGATAAGGAAACGAAAAATAATAACTAAACTGTAACAAGAAAACTAAAGAAAATATGTGAACAGTAACAATGAAAAGAATACAGGAAATAAAACAAGGAAACAATAACAAATAATCCAATAAGGAAATCACTGGTACAGGTTAAAGGTCTGCGTGACAGGTTCCAAAGTAAACTAATTCTAAAAGAAGTGGAATTTATCTTAGAATTAATAGGAGAATTTAATATGGAATTGAACGAAGGCTCAAAATAGTCTAAAAGTTGCCGTTTGTTTAAGTGTTTATAGCGATTGAAGTCTGGTGATAGTGATGATAGTTTGGTGATAGTGATTGGTTTTGGTGTTAAGGACTGAATGTGGTGATAGTGATGACATGTAGTGATAATGAGATGTGGTGATAGTGATATATGGTGACGATAGTGAGATGACAGGAGATAGTGATGATCTGTCGTGATAGTGATGACATGTGTGATAGTAACTGACATGCAGTGATAGTGAATGAAATATGTTAACAGTGATTGACATGTGGTGATACTGTTGATAGTGATTGACGTGTGGTGATAGTGATGAGATGTGGTGATAGTGATGAAGACAGAAACAAATGAAGGAGTGTAACGAATATAGACGAAAGAAACAAAACATAAAGGAATGAATAGGAGGACAAACAAATGAAGGAGATTAAAAAATATAGACGAAAGAAACACAACATAAAGGAGTGAATACAGAAACAAATGAAGGAGTGTAACGAATATAGACGAAAGAAACAAAACATAAAGGAATGAATAGGAGGACAAACAAATGAAGGAGATTAAAAAATATAGACGAAAGAAACACAACATAAAGGAGTGAATACAGAAACAAATGAAGGAGTGTAAAGAATATAGACGAAAGAAACAAAACATAAAGGAATGAAGACAGAAACAAATGAAGGAGTGTAACGAATATAGACGAAAGAAACAAAACATAAAGGAATGAATAGGAGGACAAACAAATGAAGGAGATTAAAAAATATAGACGAAAGAAACACAACATAAAGGAGTGAATACAGAAACAAATGAAGGAGTGTAAAGAATATAGACGAAAGAAACAAAACATAAAGAAACGAAGAAAGAAAGAAAATAAAGATGCGTAAAAATTTAGATGAAAGGAAATATAAAGGAAGGGATAAGGAAAACAATAAAGGTGCAAAAAACTATAGAACACAAACATCAATTAGCAAAGAAAAATACACAAATAAAATAAATAAAACAAATAAAAATAAGTAAAAACAAACAAAAAGAAACCACAACCCAATCATCTTTTACACCTAAGCGGTTTACTCTCTCCATCAATTTGCATTAGTAAAGATTAAGTTGACGCGATACGGAAAAAAATAAAAAAACGATAAATATTGATAAAGGGATGAGGGGATAAATAAATAGATACGGGAGAGATAATTCGTGCCCGTGACCTTTTTCGTATTCATGGCCGATTAATATTTTTGTCCACGATAGTAACAGTTCCCGTTTTCTCTCTTTTCAGGTGAGTCGCTCTTGGTGAGGCCGCGGTGGAAGCAATTAAGGTGGAGCGTAAAGGTACACCCCCCCACACACACCTGAGCTTGATGGACAGGTGAGGGAGTAGGGTGCGTGTGTTTTTACCTGGGCAGTGAAGGTGAGAAAGTGTTCGTGGCTTTGGTGTGTTGTGTTGAAAGTGAGAAGGTTGTTGTTTTCAGTGTGTCGGTGAAAGTGAGGAGGTTGTTGTTTTGGTGTGTCGGTGAAAGTGAGAAGGTTGTTGTTTTGGTGTGTCGGTGAAAGTGAGGAGGTTGTTGTTTTGGTGTGTCGGTGAAAGTGAGGAGGTTGTTGTTTTGGTGCGTCGGTGAAAGTGAGACGGTTGTTGTTTTGGTGTATCAGTGAAAGTGAGAAGGTTGTTGTTTTGGTGTATCAGTGAAAGTGAGAAGGTTGTTGTTTTGGTGTGTCGGTGAAAGTGAGAAGGTTGTTGTTTTGGTGTATCAGTGAAAGTGAGAAGGTTGTTGTTTTGGTGTGTCGGTGAAAATGAGAAGGTTGTTGTTTTGTTTTGTATGTGAACATTTCATTGGAAAGACGTAGACTGCTCGGGGATTTAAATGCTGTGTTTAAATGGATTGAGGGGATTTACAGGGGCGATGAAGTGCCTGTATTAAAAACTTATATGGGGACACGCAGTAACAGGTTTAAATTATATAAGAAAAATTCAAGTTCAGGAGAGAAAGAGGCAAAAATTTGTCAACGAACAGAGTGGTGGATGTGTGGAAAAAACTGAGTAGGTGTGTAGTTGAGGCAAACACGATTGAAACCTTTAAAGGAAGACTAGATTCATTTATGGACGAAAAGAGGATTTGGTGAGCATCCCACCTTCAGAAGCTGCCGTGTGTTAGCCGTCTGTTTGGCCTCTTGTAATCTCCTTATGTCCTTATGTAGCCTGTTTCCCTCTCATCCCTTCCTTCTTGCAAACCCACCCACTACGCTGACTTTCCTTCCATTTATTCTTCTCCCATCCCACTCTCCCTCCTTTTTCTCTGTCCTTCATCCCTTCCTTCTTCAGCTAACCCACCCACTACACTGACTCTCCTTTCATTTATTCTTCTCCCTTTCTCCCTCCCTTTCCTCTTTCCCTCATCCCTTCTTTCTTCAGCTAAACCAAACTCTACATTGACTCTCCTTTCATTTATTCTTCTCCCTTTCTCCCTCCATTTCCTCTTTCCCTCATCCCTTCTTTCTTCAGCTAAACCAAACTCTACATTGACTCTCCTTTCATTTATTCTTCTCCCTTTCTCCCTCCCTTTCCTCTTTCCCTCATCCCTTCTTTCTTCAGCTAAACCAAACTCTACATTGACTCTCCTTTCATTTATTCTTCTCCCTTTCTCCCTCCCTTTCCTCTTTCCCTCATCCCTTCTTTCTTCAGCTAAACCAAACTCTACATTGAGTCTCCTTTCATTTATTCTTCTCCCTTTCTCCCTCTCTTTCCTCTTTCCCTCATCTCTTCCTTCTTCAGCTAACCCAACCACTACACTGACTTTCCTATCTTTTATTTTTTCTCCCTCCCTTTCCTCTTTTCCTCATCCTTTCCTTCTTCAACTAACCCAACCACTATGACTTTCCTTCCATATCTTCATCTCCCTTTCTCCGTGACTTTCCTCTTCCACTGCTTACTTCCCCTCCTATTCTTCTTTCCCTCCATTTCCTTTTCCCCTTATCCCTTTCCTTTTAATCTAACCTAATCATTACTAACAGGACCACCACTTCGCCTACACAAAGCAATACACCAGACGAAGTAAGGCACACAGCTCTTAGTACTGCCAACATGCTCCAAAATAGATCATGAGAGTAATGCTTCAACCTTAACCTCGATCTCAGTGTGAACATCTTGAAGGGAACTGATGAACGGGAGGAAGAGAGGAGTAAAGCTAATTGATGAAGGTGATGAAGAGAGTTGTAGGAGAGGATTAGTAGGTGAGGGAAGAGAGATAAGGAAGGGGAAAAGGTAAAATTGGAAGAAGCAATGATAGTAAGGGAGGTAAAGAGAGAGGGAGAGATGAAGTTAATGGATGAAGGTGAGGGAGGATGTATTGGGTTAAAGGATTTGTAGGTGAGGAAAGGAAAACGGGAAAGGGGAAAGATTGGAAGGGAAAAAGTAATTATAGTAGGGAATGTAAAGAAGGGAAGAAAGGGGGAGGAAGAGAGGGTAAGTGAGAGAAAGAGGAAGAGAGAAAGGAAGAGAGAGAGAGAGAGAGAGAGAGAGAGAGAGAGAGAGAGAGAGAGAGAGAGAGAGTAATAGCTTAAGTCTCGTGTGATTCTGTTCCGGCGACTCGGTAATGAAAAATAAACATGAACTGACGAACAAACAAACAACAAGGACACACACACACACACACACACACACACACACACACACACACACACACACACACACACACACACACACACTAATGATACGGTTCTTTGTTAAGGATTTATGCTTTTCTGGATCCATTTTGCCGGTGACGGACAGAACCTCGAAAAAAAAAGAAATACGAAAGAGAAGAAAAAACAAAAATTAGAAAAGAACAAAGAAGAACAAATTTGAGTCTAAGAGAACAGAATGTCGAGCTAAAAGATAGATACAGAAGAGAAAAAAAACAAGAAAAATTAGAACAAAAAAGAACAAAACAACGTCTAGAAAATGTTCAAAATATGTAAAAAAAGGAAAAAAAGTAGGAAAATGAACAAAGAATAAAAACAACAATGAAGAACAAGGAGCAAAAATGAACATGACGTCTAATGATAATAATATATCGATACAAAAATGAAAAAAAACCCTCAAAATGGAACCAACAAAGAAGAAAATAGGAACAAAAATCAAAGAACGAAGAAGAATCTGGTGAAATAAGTAGATAAAGAAATACAAGAAAATATATTGGAAGATAAGTAAAAGAAAAAAACCCTGATGAATCCATATAACCTGTTGAGTGTTTAATAAATGAAAATATGATCACACACATCGATGAATGAACTGATAACTGCATATGACTCGTGCTGCGTTCATGGTTAACGTAGAAAAACAGGTCCACACATTTATTTAATACACGAATTGAACGCAAACTATAAATCGTGTTGAGATTCTAAGAAGCAAATAGAGATATGTTTGCACTACTGAATAAATAAAATTGGTCAGAGCATTTTAGCGTTGATGGATTTATTAATAGCTCGGAAGGTGAATAGATAGACCGATAGGAAGTTGAAAACGGGCTTTGGTATTATATCTTATCATTAGTCTTTAATAAACAAATTCTAAGAAGCGAATATAATAAAATGTTTGCCCAAGTGAATAAATGAAGAGGATTTTAGTGTTTCAGGATTTATTGTTAACTCAATAAGTGAATATGTACACCAATAAGAAGTTAACTACGGGCTTTGGTGATAAATCTTTATTGTTAGTACTTAATAAACAAATTCGGGAAGTTTGAAGAGGTGAAGAGAGGAGGAGATTGGTGGAAGTAAGTAGTATTGAGTTTATAAATACTTAAATAGACGAAATAATGGATCATAAAATAAGGAAATGAAACGTGAAATGAAAAAAAAAATGGAAAAGAATAAAAAATAAAGAAATTAAATTACTGTAAAGTAAATAACAGAGATGAATAAAAATGAAATAAAATTAAGTAAATAAACAAATAGGTAAATAAAGATATAGTAAAGGTACTAAACACATAAGATAAATAAAAATGAAATAAAAGTAAATAAAAATAAAGAGAACGTAAATAAGGATAAAGTATAGTAAATAAGAACGTAAAAAAAAGTAAATAGAAAGTACATCAATAAATGTAAAGGAAGTTAAAAAGGAAAATAAATGAAAAGAAATTAAATAAAAAAATAAAAAGAATAAATAGATAATGAAGAAAAAAACTTCAATAAACGATAAAGCAAAATATATATAAGTTCGTGTTTGTTAATATTTCTCTTTATTGGCAATCTATACACCGTTCTTTTCGTCCTCTTTGCACAGTGTTGCCATTGCGGTCCGTCGCCTGCCATTCATCGAGAAAGCGTTACAAATAAGAAGTGAATCAATAAGCACAACAGAGCTGGATAAACAGATAAGTGAAACAAGAAAGGAAGGAAGGTAGGAATAAAGAAAGAAAGGAACGAGGGTAAATAATAAGGAAGGATGGAAAGAAAGATGGAAGGAAGGAAGGAAATATGGAAGGAAAACATGGATGAAGAAAGGAAGGAAGGAAGGTAAAAAGAAAGGAAGGGAGAAAGGAATGAAGGCAGGCAAGAAGGAAGGGGAAAAGGGTTGGAAGGAAGGAACCAAGGAAGGAATGAAGGAAGGAAAGGAAGAAGAAAGGAACAGAGGAAGGAAGGAAGGAAGGCAGGAACAAAGGAACGAATGAAGGAAGGAAGGAAGGAAAGAAGACAAGAAGGAAAGGAGGAATCAAGGAAGGAAGGAATGAAGCAAGGATTGAAAAAAAAGGAGGAAAGAAGGACGGACGGAAGGAAGGAAAAAAGGAAAGAAGGAATGAAGGGAAGAAAGGGAGGAAGGAAGGAAAGAAGGAAGGGAGGGAAGAAAATAGGAAGAAATGAAGGAAAGGAATGAATGAAGGAAATAAATTGATAAGTAAACATAGATAAATGCATGGAGAAATTAATACAAAAAAACAAGTGAATAGATAGATAGAGAAATAGACAGATAGATAGATAAATAGATGAATAACTCGATAGATAAATGCATATACAGGAATTTAAACCTTGCTTGATCCTCTTTGCGTTTCATGGCCATTAAATTCAGTGGAGAGGAATTCGTTGCTAAATGAATTTATATATATTGTTGAATTTCTATATATAGATAGATAAATAAATAAATAAATTACGTAAATGCAGAAGAGAAATAAAGGAATGAAAAAAATAATGAATGGATGAAGGACAGAGGAAGGAAAGAAGTAAGTAAGAAAGGAAGGAAGGAAGGAAGGAAGGAAGGAAAAAAATAAATAAGGAAAGAAGGATGAGAGGAAAGAAAGAAGGAAATAAGTAATAAGAGAGGAAGGAGGGAGAAAAAGGAAGGAAGGAAGGATGGAACCACATGATAAATGAAAAAATAAATAAAGTAGTAACAATAATAATAAGAAAAAAATGTATGTATTTACCTTTGTGCAGTATATTTAGGTTCAGTGAGATTCCCATGTTCCATAGCTATACAAGTCTGTCATCAGTGCATCATTGCATTATGTTAGGGAGCTAGACGTGATAGACTGCTACAGATATTATCAGAGAAAGGGATGATAGAAAAAGGATTGTAGTTAATTTTTGCATTCGGAATTTAGACAGACTAGGCTGCTCCAGTGAAAGAAATTAAAGAATAAATATACTGGTAAACTCTTGCATTAGGAACAAGGGATAAAAGAATAAAGATACTAGACAACTCTTACATTAAGAACAAGGGATGAAAGAATAAAGCTGCTGGTTAACTCTTGCATTAGAAATTTGGACAGACTTTGTTGCTCCAGTGAAAGGGATGAAAGAATGAAAATACTGGTAAACACTTGCATTGCAAGGGATGAAAGGATACGGATACTAGTCAACTCTTGCACTAGAAATTTGGACAGACTAGACTGTTCCAGAGAAAGGGATGAAAAAATAAAGGTACTAGTTAAATCTTGTATTATAAAGTTGGACAGCATTGGACTGAGCTTTTTAAGTTCTTGAGCCATGAGAGAAGGGAGGGCATAAAGTCAGCAAGTTAAGAAGAGATAAAAGACTGAAAATACTGGGTAGCTCATGCATTAGGAAGTTGGAGAGCACTGGATTGAGCCTGTAGAGTTGTTGGCTACGAGAGAGGTGAGAGCATGTAATTATAAATGTATGAAGAGCAGTAGAGGTAATATTAGGGCATACGCTGTAGCTGCGCGTGGCCTCGGTGCTCATCTCCGAAGCGAGCATTCTTTATAACGATTAACGTTATTCTCGCTTATGTGGCATGAGATAAATAATGCCACGGAAAAAAAATATAGAAAAATGAGTAAAGGCCTGCGGGTATCCAGGACGTAATATTTCTCGACATTTTTAATTTGTTGAAGCGTTGTGTTGTTTGCAGTTTGTGTAATAATTAAACGCCCGGCCGAGCGTGCAGCAAGGTGAGCAACAACACGGATGTTAATTATTATTCGCCATGTTAACTATTCGCCATGTTAATTATTATTCGCCATGTTAACTATTCGCCATGTTAACTATTCGCCATGTTAACTATTCGCCATGTTAATTATTATTCGCCATGTTAATTATTATTCGCCATGTTAACTATTCGCCATGTTAACTATTCGCCATGTTAATTATTATTCGCCATGTTAACTATTCGCCATGTTAATTATTATTCGCCATGTTAATTATTATTCGCCATGTTAATTATTATTCGCCATGTTAATTATTATTCGCCATGTTAATTATTCGCCATCCATGGAACGATAAAACGAGCGTGATGAACAAGTGTAACAGACATAACAGAAGCAAAACCTGACAAGAGAAAAAAAAGAAGAATCTAAGAGAAAAAAAGAGAGAAAATGTGAGAAGAAAATGAGAGAAGAAAATGAGGGACAAAAATAAAATAAAAAGAGAAAGACAAGAAAATGAAAACCTGAAATTATTTGTTTATATTTATATCTGCTGTTATGTGTCAAATATCCCCAAAAATACATATAATCCGATAATTCTTCGCTATCCATAGAACGATATAAAGAGTGTAACGAACTAGTGTAATATACATAATAGAAGGAAAACCTATTAATACTTGTTTGTATATTTCTCTCAGCCGTTGCTTAATGTGTCAAATAATAACACATTTAATCCATTAATTCTTCGTCATCAAAACAAAGACTAAAGAGGCAAAAGAAGGAAAACTTTTTATAATTTATTTGTCTATCGAAATTACCGTGAGCTTTGGGTGACTATACAACGGAAAAACTGTACAACGAAAATCTATACAACGAAAATGTGCTACGAAAAAACTGTAAAACGAAACTATAGTGAAAAAAAAAATATGCAACGAAACTATATCAGGAAAAAAAACTAACACGAAAGAGAACTATACAACGAAAAGCTATACAGCGAAACTATATAGCGATAAACTGTTCAACGAAACTATGGAACGAAAAAAAACTTCTATAATACTATGCTACGAAATTAAGCTATGGAACGAAAAAAACTTCTATAATACTATGGTACGAAAATTAAACTATGGAACGAAAAAAAACTCTATAATACTATGATACGAAAATTAAACTATGGAACGAAAAATATGGTTGTTAATCACAAGTTATAGGAGGAGACAAAGAAAGAAAGCATACAAAGGAAAATATAAATATCCGAGAAAAAAGGATGAATTGCGTAAGGGATAAATTGTAAAGAAATAGATAAAGTAGTAGTAGTAGTAGTAGTAGTAGTAGTAGTAGTAGTAGTAGTAAGTAATAATAGATAAAGTATTATTAAATGAGTAAGAAAGCACCATGGCAAATAAAAGGAACATAAATAGAAATAACGGGATTGGTAAAGGTTTTATGTTGGTTTGGACGGCTTTTATATGCGTTAAGTGGTCTGCCGTGGTTACATGGCTGTTTAATTGTTCGTTATGCACACAGCGAATCCAACAGTGTCACGGACGTGTGGAAATTATGAAATGAAAAACTGTTTGTTGTGCCTCGCCGTTTTCTGTGTTGTCCCTGTTCGTTATTCTTCGTGTTTGTGCACGTGTGTTCTGTGTTTTCAAATGTTTGTGATCGTTTATTTTTTTATGAACACATCAACAATAACAACTAAAAAACATGTTGATATTCCTAGTGTTGTTTTGTATGTGAGGTAGGTAAAGGTGGGTGCATACGCTAGAGCTGCGCGTGGCCTAGGTGCTCATCTCCGATCCGTTGGCACTCTACCCACTACTACACTACACTATTACACGTTATCCACCGTGCATGTGGTCGCTTAGCTTCCTCGCCATCCATACATGATAACGACAAAACCACTTTGAACAAAACTACCTTGGTAGTCCCTTTGTTGTATGCCAGTCAGCCGTTCATATTTGTTTGCGCTAAATGCTGCTGACGTGCTACACACTCGTCTGTGTATGACTCGCCGTCCCTACAAAGAGTTCGGCAGCGTCACGAACCAGTGTGTAAAAAGGATAATTAAAGCGGTTGGTATTTCACGTCAACCGCCGCCATGTGTTAAATGTTTTCCACAAGTTGTATAATCGTTTAATTTTCCGCCATCCATATTTACGTTTCCGTGGAGCGGTGGTTAGCGTGTCTAGCTGTGAATCCGCCGGCCTGGGCTCGAATCCCGGCCCGGGCAGTTGGCGTTGATCTCACTCAGCTGTTCATCCTCCCTTTGGGCCTGATGGATAAATGTGTATCTAGGGAAACCTGGGGAAGGAACACTGTGGTAACCCAGATGTCACACTGGCCCCGAGTTCCGGGGTGATGGGCTCTTGCCCGCCACAGGCTCGAGCAAGTGCGACGGAAATGAGCACCGCAGCCACGCGCAGCCATAGAGAATGCAACCAGCTTTACCTATACTCTCCGCACATCGAAATAACATAAGTAAACGACCAACTACAAAAAAAAAAGATAAAATAATAGAATGATATTTCTCGTGTATTATAATATGGGATACCCGTTTACGTGTGGGTTAACTGTTCTCCACAAATCAAGGTAATATAATGGGGCAAATAAATAAATAAAAAGACCTGAGTAAAGGATTAGGTGTTCTCGTGCTTTATACGGGTTATCCGTTTGCGTGTGTATGAAAACAATATTCTCCACAGTTTTTGTATACTATAGGAGGCAGCTCAGACGTGAAAAAAATAAAAAAGGAAATATTAAAAGCCCGCTGGTATGTTTAATCGTTTGAGAGGCGGCTCGAGGGCGAAAAGAAAAAGTAAGCAAAAGAGCCCGCTGGTTTGTGTAATCGTTTAAGAAGCAACTCAAGCGCAAAAAACGAAGAAAAAATAAGGAAACAACAAAACGTCCGCTGGTGTGTTTAATCGTTTAACCCTTATAGTGCCGGAGCCGCCCGAGTGGTTTGGCTAGTAGACTGCCATGAGCCACCCGGGCGGCTTTTCACACACCCTTTATTTTGTTCCATCACTGTGCGTTTATAATAATTATTACGGTATATTTTTGATAGGTAAACATCCTCAATAATTAAACTTCATCATTCGAAACCTTATGCTTGTTAGTAATGGATAGTCTGTAAAAGAATGAACTATGCATAAAGCTACTTTTGATGATGTCGGCACGAGCGAGATTAGGCTATTGGATTTTATATTAATTTGAATTACCTCTCCAGTAGGAATGTACTTTGTCCTTTAGTCTGATAATCTTATAAACAAACACATTTTATCATTCTACAACAATAACAATAAACTAGGCAGTATGAACGTCCCTTTATTTATCAGGGTTCTTCTGTAAATTTATCAATCGCTGAAATATATTTCTTAGCAACTGGGTCAACTATATACAACCTCTTTTTATTAATTAGGCTTTTTTTCCGTCAATTTTCTACCGCTGAAATATTTGTCTTAGATACTGGATCAACTATATATATATATATATATATATATATATATATATATATATATATATATATATATATATATATATATATATATATATATATATATATATATATATATATATATATATATATATAATTGGCCCAGTGGCTTACAAAAATATTTGTGAGGTAGAGAAATTTACAGAGGAAGCCAAATTAATAAAAGGAAGTTGAAGGAAGAGAAGGGCGTATAGATAGTTTATAAGTTGCTAAAAAAAATACAACAGGATTAAAGAAATTTGTAGAAGAAAAAAGATTAATAAACAAAATAGGTTGTATATAGTTTATTCAGTTACTAAGAAAAAATATTTTAGCGGTAGAGAAATGTACGGAAGAAGCCTAATCAATAAAGGGAGGTTGCAAGAAGAGAATAGCGTTTTAGATAATATAATAAGTAAAAGAAGGTTGTATATAGTTAATCAGTTGCTAAGAAAAATATTGTAGTGCTAGAGAAGTTTACAGAAGAAAAAGACAAATATTTAAAATGAGGTTGAATGAAGAGGATAAAGAATATATATATATATATATATATATATATATATATATATATATATATATATATATATATAGATATATATATATATATATATATATATATATATATATATATATATATATATATATATATATATATATATATATATAGTTGATCAAGTTGGTAAGGAAAATATTGCAGCAGTAGAGAAATTTATAGAAGAAATAGCCTATTATATATAAGGAGGTTGAAGGAAGAGGATAGCGTATATATATATATATATATATATATATATATATATATATATATATATATATATATATATATATATATATATATATATATCACTTTAATTCACCGTACGTAATGTAATCCAGTATAACGAAGATTTATTTTTGTTTTTTTCTTTAGTCCGGCAAAGAATTATTAACGATCTCAACACCAAAACCGTCCGATATGTTTTTTCTTAACTGTCTTTTAAGAGTAAAACACGAGTAAAACGAAGACGAAAAGGAAAGAAAAGAAAAAATACCGGAATAGTATGAACGTCCCTTTATTTATCAGGGTTCTTCTGTAAATTTCTCAATCGCTGAAATATTTTTCTTAGCAACTGGGTCCGTTTCTTTTATTGCCACAAGGATGATTAGAAAATTAAATAAGAGTAAAGCATATATACAAATAACAATACATAAAACAATATATGATCACCACACAGAAGCGCTGAATACTTTAATCCTTTGTACGCATTTTTATTTTCATTTATTCATTACGTTTCTTTTATTGCCACAAGGATGGTTAGAAAATTAAATAAGAGTAAAACGTATAGCACACACGTATAACACCTATAAAACAACATATGATTACCAAGCAGGAGCGCTGAATAGTTTAAACCTTTGAACTCATTTGTTTTTATATTCATTCTTTACGTGTCTTTTACTGCCACAAGGATGGTTAGAAACTTAAATAAGAGTAAAACATATACCACAAAAAACAACACATAAAAACAACATATGACTACCAAGCAGGAGCGCTGAATAGTTTAAACCTCTGAACTCATTTCTTTTTATATTCATTCTTTACGTTTCTTTTATTGCCACAAGGAAAGTTAGAGTTAAATAAAAATAAGACAAATTAAACCTGATCTAAATATAACCTGAAAACAATATAGAACTTCCACTCAGAAGCAAAATAGTTTAAACCTCTCTACATATTTTTTTTTTCTTATTCATTGCGTTCCTTTTATAAATGCGAGGAAGATTATAAAATTTATTGATTATATGAACAGCGAATAGCATAAAATAAACGAGTACAAATCTTTTCTTATATTCGTTCTTTACATTGTTTAAACTGTAGCGAGGAAGTTTAGAGAATTAAATGATTGGATACATACGAAGCGAGTACATTTTTTTCTGTATTCAATCTTTTGTTTATATTGCTTCGAGGATACAAAGAAAACTAAATTATTAAATGAACAGCGAATCATATCCAACACGAGTACGATTCTTCTTCTTATATCCATTCTTTACGTGCATAATTTCGCTGCAAACACGGTAAGAGAATTAAATTATTATATGAACTGCAAATAACAAACACGGGTACAATTATCTTTCTCATATTCATTCTTTACATTTATTATTTTGCTGAGAGGATGTAAGAGAGTGAAATGATTAGCTGAACTCAGAATAGCAAACAACGTGAGTACAATTATTTTTCCTATATTCATTGTTTACATTAAATTATTATATGAACTGCGAATGACATACAATAGGGGTACAGTTTTTTTTTTTCTTCTTATTTTCACTCTTTACAGTCTATATATTCTCGCGACAAAGGTTAGAGAATTAAATTATTAGATGAACTGCAACCAACATAACACAAGAGTACATTTTTTTATTCATCTTGTACGTTGTTTATTTTACCGCAAGGATAGTGAGAGAATTAAATGATTATATGAAGAGAGAACAGCATGCAACACAAGTACAATGTTTTTTTTTCTTACACCATCTTTTACATTGTTCATATTGCTGAGAGAAAGGTTAGAGAATTAAATTATCAGATGCACTCAGAATGATATGAAAAACGAGTAAATCTTCTTCTAATATTCATTCTTTACATTGTTAAAATAGTAACGAGAAATGTAAGAAAATCAAATTATTATATAAACTGTAAATACCAATATTTAACACGAGTACAATTATTTTTCTTATATTCATTCTTTACATTATTGATATTGAAAATTAAATGTTTAGCTGAACTCCGAGTAACAAAGAACACGAGTACAATTTGTTTTCTCATATTCATTCCTTACATTGTTTATTTTGCGGGAAGGATAGCAAGATAATTAAATGATTATATGAAATGCGAACATGAAAAAAAAACATTTTTTTAATTATATACGTTCTTATAATTGTTTATTTTGCCGCAAGAATGGCAAGAGAATTAAATGTTTTGATGAGCTGCGAATTACAAGCAAAGTGAGTACAAATATTTTTCTTATATTCATCCTTAGGGAAGGTTAGAGAATAAATTTATTATAAAAACTGCAAATAACAAACAACACGAGTCCACTTTGTCTTGTATTCAATATTAACACTTTTTTATTGCTGATAGGAATATAAGAGAATGAAGTAATTAAATGAACTGCAAGAAACACACATCAGGAGTACAATTCTTTCTTCTTACATTCTTTATATATATATATTTTTTTTTCATATATCAGCCAGGAAGGTGTTTGGGGGTTGATGAACACGCAGCTCATAAGTGTCCGCACTCCTCCCTCTCTACCTGACTGGCCTCTCATAGCAATCGTAATAAATGAAATGATTATATGAACCGCGAACAACACCCAACACAAACACAATAGACTGACCCACATTGCACAAAACAAATGACCTGGAATCACTTTACTTATTTTTTATTCATTTCCTGAATAATAGTTCTAGGAAGGCAACAAAGCGTTTGACGATTATATAAACTGTGAATTGTGCCAAACAAAATACATAATCATCCACTGAGGGAAAATTACTTGCAACTCTTTCATTGTCTTTCCGAATCTGCTCCTATGTTTTTTTTTTTTTATGTTTAGGAGACAGAGTTAAAAAAAAATGTATATTAAGAAAACAGGAAACTCAAATAAAAGCAAAAAAGCTACCCCAAAAAGTACAAGGTTTATTATGTATGATACTTTACAATATATTT
>NC_066568.1:11019968-11024968 GCF_024679095.1 Eriocheir sinensis | reverse complement strand
ATTTACAGAAGAACCCTGATAAATAAAGGGACGTTCATACTATTCCGGTATTTTTTCTTTTCTTTCCTTTTCGTCTTGGTTTTACTCGTGTTTTACTCTTAAAAGACAGTTAAGAAAAAACATGTCGGACGGTTTTGGTGTTGAGATCGTTAATAATTCTTTGCCGGAATAAAGAAAAAAACAAAAATAAATCTTCGTTATACTGGATTACATTACGTACGGTGAATTAAAGTGATATATATATATATATATATATATATATATATATATATATATATATATATATATATATATATATATATATATATATATATATATACGTTATCCTCTTCCTTCAACCTCCTTATATATAATAGGCTATTTCTTCTATAAATTTATCTACTGCTGCAATATTTTCCTTACCAACTTGATAAACTATATATATATATATATATATATCTATATATATATATATATATATATATAGATATATATATATCTATATATATATATATATATAGATATATATATATATATATATATATATATATATATATATATATATATATATATATATATATATATATATATATATATATATATATATTTTTTCTCCTTCAACCTCATTTTAAATATTTGTATTTTCTTCTGTAAACTTCTATAGCACTGCAATATTTTTCTTAGCAACTGATTAACTATATACAACCTTCTTTTACTTACTATACTATCTAAAACGCTATTCTCTTCTTTCAACCTCCCTTTATTTATTAGGCTTCTTCCGTACATTTCTCTACCGCTGAAATATATTTTCTTAGCAACTGGATAAACTATATACAACCTATTTTGTTTATTAGTCTTTTTTCTTCTACAAATTTATTTAATCCTGTTGTATTTTTTAGTAACTGATAAACTATCTAAACACTTTTCTTCCTTCAACTTCCTTTTATTAATTTGGCTTCCTCTGTAAATTTCTCTACCTCATAATTTTTTTTAGCCACTGGGCCAATTATATATATATATATATATATATATATATATATATATATATATATATATATATATATATATATATATATATATATATATATATATATATATATATATATATATATATCCTTCAACATCATTTTAAATATTTGTCTTTTTCTTCTATAAACTTCTATAGCACTGCAATATTTTTCTTAGCACCTGATTAATTATATACAACCTCCTTTTACTTATTATGCTATCTAAAACGCTATTCTCTTCTTTCAACCTCCCTTTATTTATTAGGCATCTTCCGTCCATTTCTCTACCGCTGAAATATTTGTTCTTAGCAACTGGATAAACTATATACAACCTATTTTGTGTATTAGTCTTTTTCTTCTACAAATTTCTTTAATCCTGTTGTATTTTTTTTAGCAACTGATAAACTCTCTAAACGCCCTTCTTTTCCTTCAACTTCCTTTTATTAATTTGGCTTCCTCTGTAAATTTCACTACCTCACAAATATTTTTGTAAGCCACTGGGCCAATTATATATATATATATATATATATATATATATATATATATATATATATATATATATATATATATATATATATATATATAGTTGATCCAGTATCTAAGACAAATATTTCAGCAGTAGAAAATTGACGGAAAAAAAGCCTAATTAATAAAAAGAGGTTGTATACAGTTGAGCCAGTTGCTAAGAAAAATATTTCAGCGATTGAGAAATTTACAGAAGAACCCTGATAAATAAAGGGACGTTCATACTATTCCGGTATTTTTTCTTTCCTTTTTGTCTTCGTTTCACTCGTGTTTTACTCTTAAAAGACAGTTAAGAAAAAAACATGTCGGACGGTTTTGGTGTTGAGATCGTTAATAATTCTTTGCCGGACTAAAGAAAAAAACAAAAATAAATCTTCGTTATACTGGATTACATTACGTACGGTGAATTAAAGTGATATATATATATATATATATATATATATATATATATATATATATATATATATATATATATATATATATATATATATATATATATATATATATATATATATATATATATTCTCTATCCTCTTCACTCAACCTCGTTTTAAATATTTGTCTTTTTCTTCTGTAAACTTCTCTAGCACTGCAATATTTTTCTTAGCAACTGATTAACTATATACAACCTTCTTTTACTTATTATACTATCTAAAACGCTATTCTCTTCTTTCAATCTCCCTTTATTTATTAGGCTTCTTCCGTACATTTCTCTACCGCTGAAATATTTTTTCTTAGCAACTGAATAAACTATATACAACCTATTTTGTTTATTAGTCTTTTTTCTTCTACAAATTTCATTAATCCTATTGTATTTTTTTTAGCAACTGATAAACTATCTAAACGCCCTTCTTTTCCTTCAACTTCCTTTTATTAATTTGGCTTCCTCTGTAAATTTTTCTACCTCACAAATATTTTTGTAAGCCACTGGGCCAATTATATATATATATATATATATATATATATATATATATATATATATATATATATATATATATATATATATATATGTATATATATATATAAGACAAATATTTCAGCGGTAGAAAATTGACAAAAAATAATTAATAAAAAGAGGTTATAATTGACAGTTGCTAAGAAAAATATTTCAGCGATTGAGAAATTTACAGAAGAACCCTGATAAATAAAGGGACGTTCATACTATTCCGGTATTTTTCTTTTCTTTCCTTTTCGTCTTGGTTTTACTCGTCTTTTACTCTTAAAGACAGTTAAGAAAAACATGTCGGACGGTTTTGGTGTTGAAATCGTTAACAATTATTTGCCGGACTAAAGAAAAAACAAAATAAATCTTCGTTATACTGGATTACATTACGTACAGTGAATTAAAGTGATATATATATATATATATATATATATATATATATATATATATATATATATATATATATATATATATATATATATATATATATATATATATCAACCTCCTTATATATAATAGGCTATTTCTTCTATAAATTTATCTACTGTTGCAATATTTTCCTTACCAACTTGATAAACTATATATATATATATATATATATATATATATATATATATATATATATATATATATATATATATATATATATATATATATATATATATATATATATATATATATATCATCTTCCTTCAACCTCATTTTAAATATTTGTATTTTTCTTCTGTAAACTTCTATAGCACTGCAATATTTTTCTTAGCAACTGATTAACTATATACAACCTTCTTTTACTTATTATACTATCTAAAACGCTATTCTCTTCTTTCAACCTCCCTTTATTTATTAGGCTTCTTCCGTACATTTCTCTACCGCTGAAATATATTTTCTTAGCAACTGGATAAACTATATACAACCTATTTTGTTTATTAGTCTTTTTTCTTCTACAAATTTCTTTAATCCTGTTGTATTTTTTTTTAGCAACTGATAAACTATCTAAACGCACTTAACTTCCTTCAACTTCCTTTTATTAATTTGGCTTCCTCTGTAAATTTCTCTACCTCATAAATTTTTTTGTAAGCCACTGGGCCAATTATATATATATATATATATATATATATATATATATATATATATATATATATATATATATATATATATATATATATATATATATATATATATATATATATATTCTCTATCCTCTTCCTTCAACCTCATTTTAAATATTTGTCTTTTTCTTCTATAAACTTCTATAGCACTGCAATATTTTTCTTAGCAACTGATTAATTATTTACAACCTCCTTTTACTTATTATCCTATCTAAAACGCTATTCTCTTCTTTCAACCTCCCTTTATTTATTAGGCATCTTCCGTACATTTCTCTACCGCTGAAATATTTTTTCTTAGCAACTGGATAAACTATATACAACCTATTTTGTTTATTAGTCTTTTTTCTTCTACAAATTTCTTTAATCCTGTTATATTATTTTTAGCAACTGATAAACTATCTAAACGCCCTTCTTTTCCTTCAACTTCCTTTTATTAATTTGGCTTCCTCTGTAAATTTCTCTACCTCACAAATATTTTTATATATATATATATATATATATATATATATATATATATATATATATATATATATATATATATATATATATATATATCTAAGACAAATATTTCAGCGGTAGAAAATTGACGGAAAAAGTAATTAATAAAAAGGTGTATATAGTTGACAGTTGCTAAGAAAAATATTTCAACGATTGAGAAATTTACAGAAGAACTGATAAATAAAGGACGTTCATACTATTCCGGTATTTTTTCTTTCTTTCCTTTTCGTCTTGGTTTTACTCGTGTTTTACTCTTAAAGACAGTTAAGAAAAACATGTCGGTCGGTTTTTGTGTTGATATAGTTAATAATTCTTTACCGCAATAAAGAAAAAAACAAAAATAACTCATCGTTATACTCTATTACATTACGTACTGTGAATTAACGAGATATATATATATATATATATATATATATATATATATATATATATATATATATATATATATATATATATATATATATATATATATATATAGGCTATTTCTTCTATAAATTTATCTACTGCTGCAATATTTTCCTTACTAACTTGATAAATATATATATATATATATATATATATATATATATATATATATATATATATATATATATATATATATATATATATATCTTCCTTCTACCTCATTTTAAATATTTGTATTTTTCTTCTGTAAACTTCTATAGCACTGCAATATTTTTCTTAGCAACTGATTAACTATATACAACCTTCTTTTACTTATTATACTATCTAAAACGCTATTCTCTTCTTTCAACCTCCCTTTATTTATTAGGCTTCTTCCGTACATTTCTCTACCGCTGAAATATATTTTCTTAGCAACTGGATAAATTATATACAACCTATTTTATTTATTAGTCTTTTTTCTTCTACAAATTTCTTTAATCCTGTTGTATTTTTTTAGTAACTGATAAACTATCTAAACGCACTTTTCTTCCTTCA
>NC_066568.1:10994968-11017468 GCF_024679095.1 Eriocheir sinensis | reverse complement strand
GCAACTGAATAAACTATATACAACCTATTTTGTTTATTAGTCTTTTTTCTTCTACAAATTTCTTTAATCCTATTGTATTTTTTTAGCAACTGATAAACTATCTAAACGCCCTTCTTTTCCTTCAACTTCCTTTTATTAATTTGGCTTCCTCTGTAAATTTTTCTACCTCACAAATATTTTTGTAAGCCACTGGGCCAATTATATATATATATATATATATATATATATATATATATATATATATATATATATATATATATATATATATATATATATATATATATATATATATATATATCTTCCTTCAACCTCCTGATATATAATAGGACATTCATACTATTTCTTCTATAAATCTTCTATACTGGAATATTTTCTTACGGTGAACTTGATATATATATATATATATATATATATATATATATATATATATATATATATATATATATATATATATATATATATACTTTATCCTCTTCCGTCAACCTCCTTATATATAATATGCTATTTCTTCTATAAATTTCTGTAATGCTGCTATATTTTCCTTAACAACTTGATAAACTATATATATATATATATATATATATATATCTATATATATATATATATATATATATATATATATATTCTCTATCATCTTCCTTGAACCTCATTTTAAATATTTGTATTTTTCTTCTGTAAACTTCTATAGCACTGCAATATTTTTCTTAGCAACTGATTAACTATATACAACCTTATTTTACTTATTATACTATCTAAAACGCTATTCTCTTCTTTCAACCTCCCTTTACTCATTAGGCTTCTTCCGTACATTTCTCTACCGCTGAAATATATTTTCTTAGCAACTGGATAAACAATATACAACCTATTTTGTTTATTAGTCTTTTTTCTTCTACAAATTTCTTAAATCCTGTTGTATTTTTTTTTAGCAACTGATAAACTATCTAAACGCACTTTTCTTCCTTCAACTTCCTTTTATTAATTTGGCTTCCTCTGTAAATTTCTCTACCTCATAATTTTTTTTGTAAGCCACTGGGCCAATTATATATATATATATATATATATATATATATATATATATATATATATATATATATATATATATATATATATATATATATATATATATATATATATCCTTCAACCTCATTTTAAATATTTGTCTTTTCTTCTATAAACTTCTATAGCACTGCAATATTTTTCTTAGCAACTGATTAATTATATACAACCTCCTTTTACTTATTATACTATCTAAACGCTATTCTCTTCTTTCAACCTCCTTTATTTATTAGGCATCTTCCGTACATTTCTCTACCTGAAATATTTTTTCTTAGCAACTGAATAAACTATATACAACCTATTTTGTTTATTAGTCTTTTTTCTTCTACAAATTTCTTTAATCCTATTGTATTTTTTTAGCAATTGATAAACTATCTAAACGCCCTTCTTTTCCTTCAACTTCCTTTTATTAATTTGGCTTCCTCTGTAAATTTTTCTACCTCACAAATATTTTTGTAAGCCACTGGGTTATATATATATATATATATATATATATATATATATATATATATATATATATATATATATATATATATATATATATATATATATATATATATATATATATATATATATATACCCCTTATATAAAAATATTTCAGCGATTGAAATTTACAGAAGAACCTGATAAATAAAGGACGTTCATACTATTCCGGTATTTTTCTTCTTTCCTTTTCGTCTTGGTTTTACTCGTGTTTTACTCTTAAAAGACAGTTAAGAAAAACATGTCGGACGGTTTTGGTGTTGAGATCGTTAATAATTCTTTGCCGGAATAAAGAAAAAACAAAATAAATCTTCGTTATACTGGATTACATTACGTACGGTGAATTAAATATATATATATATATATATATATATATATATATATATATATATATATATATATATATATATATATATATATATATATATATCTTCCTTCAACCTCCTTATATATTTTTATATATATATATATATATATATATATATATATATATATATATATATATATATATATATATATATATATATATATATATATATATATATCTTCCTTCAACCTCATTTTAAATATTTGTATTTTCTTCTGTAAACTTCTATAGCACTGCAATATTTTTCTTAGCAACTGATTAACTATATACAACCTTCTTTTACTTATTATACTATCTAAAACGCTATTCTCTTCTTTCAACCTCCCTTTATTTATTAGGCTTCTTCCGTACATTTCTCTACCGCTGAAATATATTTTCTTAGCAACTGGATAAACTATATACAACCTATTTTGTTTATTAGTCTTTTTTCTTCTAAATTTCTTTAATCCTGTTGTATTTTTTTAGTAACTGATAAACTATCTAACACTTTTCTTCCTTCAACTTCCTTTTATTAATTTGGCTTCCTCTGTAAACTTCTCTACCTCATAAATATTTTTGTAAGCCAGATTATATATATATATATATATATATATATATATATATATATATATATATATATATATATATATATATATATATATATATATATATATATATATATATATATATATATATATATATATATATATATATATATATATATATATATATATATATATCCTTCAACATCATTTTAAATATTTGTCTTTTTCTTCTATAAACTTCTATAGAACTGCAATATTTTTCTTAGCAACTAATTAATTATATACAACCTCCTTTTAATTATTATACTATATAAAACGCTATTCTCTTCTTTCAACCTCCCTTTATTTATTAGGCATCTTTCGTACATTTCTCTACCGCTGAAATATTTGTTCTAAGCAACTGGATAAACTATATACAACCTCTTATGTTTATTAGTCTTTTTTCTTCTAAATTTCTTTAATCCTGTTGTATTTTTATTAGCAACTGATAAACTATCTAAACGCCCTTCTTTTCCTTCAACTTCCTTTTATTAATTTGGCTTCCTCTGTAAATTTCTCTACCTCACAAATATTTTTGTAAGCCACTGGGCCAATTTTATATATATATATATATATATATATATATATATATATATATATATATATATATATATATATATATATATAGTTGATCCAGTATCTAAGACAAATATTTCAGCGGTAGAAAATTGACGGAAAAAAAGCCTAATTAATAAAAAGAGGTTGTATACAGTTGAGCCACTTGCTAAAAAAAATATTTCAGCGATTGAGAAATTTACAGAAGAACCCTGATAAATAAAGGGACGTTCATACTATTCCGGTATTTTTTCTTTCCTTTTTGTCTTCGTTTCACTCGTGTTTTACTCTTAAAAGACAGTTAAGAAAAAACATGTCGGACGGTTTTGGTGTTGAGATCGTTAATAATTCTTTGCCGGACTAAAGAAAAAAACAAAAATAAATCTTCGTTATACTGGATTACATTACATTGATATATATATATATATATATATATATATATATATATATATATATATATATATATATATATATATATATATATATATATATATATATATATATATATATATATATCCTTCAACCTCCTTATATAGAATAGGCTATTTTTCTATAAATTTCTCTACTGCTGCAATATTTTTCTTACCAACTTGATATATATATATATATATATATATATATATATATATATATATATATATATATATATATATATATATATATATATATATATATATATATATATATTCAACCTCATTTTAAATATTTGTCTTTTTCTTCTGTAAACTTCTATAGCACTGCAATATTTTTCTTAGCAACTGATTAATTATATACAACCTTCTTTTACTTATTATACTATCTAAAACGCTATTCTCTTCTTTCAACCTCCTTTATTTATTAGGCTTCTTCCGTACATTTCTCTACCGCTGAAATATTTTTCTTAGCAACTGAATAAACTATATACAACCTATTTTGTTTATTAGTCTTTTTCTTCGACAAATTTCTTTAATCCTATTGTATTTTTTTAGCAACTGATAAACTATCTAAACGCCCTTCTTTCCTTCAACTTCCTTTTATTAATTTGGCTTCCTCTGTAAATTTCTACCTCACAAATATTTTGTAAGCCACTGGGCCAATTATATATATATATATATATATATATATATATATATATATATATATATATATATATATATATATATATATATATATATATATATATATATGACGGAAAAAAGCTAATTAATAAAAAAGAGGTTGTATACAGTTGAGCCAGTTGCTGAAAAATATTTCAGCGATTGAGAAATTTACAGAAGAACCCTGATAAATAAAGGGACGTTCATACTATTCCGGTATTTTTCTTTTCTTTCCTTTTCGTCTTGGTTTACTCGTGTTTTACTCTTAAAGACAGTTAAGAAAAACATGTCGGACGGTTTTGGTGTTGAGATCGTTAATAATTCTTTGCCGGAATAAAGAAAAAACAAAATAAATCTTCGTTATACTGGATTACATTACATGCAGTGAATTAAGTGATATATATATATATATATATATATATATATATATATATATATATATATATATATATATATATATATATATATATATATATATATATATATATATATATATATATATATATATATATATATATATATATATATATATATATATTAATAGGCTATTTCTTCTATAAATTTATCTACTGCTGCAATATTTTCCTTACCAACTTGATATATATATATATATATATATATATATATATATATATATATATATATATATATATATATATATATATATATATTCTCTATCCTCTTCCTTCAACCTCATTTTAAATATTTGTATTTTTCTTCTGTAAACTTCTATAGCACTGCAATATTTTTCTTAGCAACTGATTAACTATATACAACCTTCTTTTACTTATTATACTATCTAAAACGCTATTCTCTTCTTTCAACCTCCCTTTATTTATTAGGCTTCTTCCGTACATTTCTCTACCGCTGAAATATATTTTCTTAGCAACTGGATAAACTATATACAACCTATTTTGTTTATTAGTCTTTTTTCTTCTACAAATTTCTTTAATCCTGTTGTATTTTTTTTAGTAACTGATAAACTATCTAAACGCACTTTTCTTCCTTCAACTTCCTTTTATTAATTTGGCTTCCTCTGTAAATTTCTCTACCTCATAAATTTTTTTGTAAGCCACTGGGCCAATTATATATATATATATATATATATATATATATATATATATATATATATATATATATATATATATATATATATATATATATATATATATATATATATATATATATATATATATATATATATATATATATATATATATATATATTCTCTATCCTCTTCCTTCAACATCATTTTAAATATTTGTCTTTTTCTTCTATAAACTTCTATAGCACTGCAATATTTTTCTTAGCAACTAATTAATTATATACAACCTCCTTTTACTTATTATACTATCTAAAACGCTATTTTCTTCTTTCAACCTCCCTTTATTTATTAGGCTTCTTCCGTACATTTCTCTACCGCTGAAATATATTTTCTTAGCAACTGGATAAACTATATACAACCTATTTTGTTTATTATTCTTTTTTCTTCTACAAATTTCTTTAATCCTGTTGTATTTTTTTAGTAACTGATAAACTATCTAAACGCACTTTTCTTCCTTCAACTTCCTTTTATTAATTTGGCTTCCTCTGTAAATTTCTCTACCTCATAAATTTTTTGTAAGCCATATATATATATATATATATATATATATATATATATATATATATATATATATATATATATATATATATATATATATATATATATAAATATATATATTCTCTATCCTCTTCCTTCAACATCATTTTAAATATTTGTCTTTTTCTTCTATAAACTTCTATAGCACTGCAATATTTTTCTTAGCAACTAATTAATTATATACAACCTCCTTTTACTTATTATACTATCTAAAACGCTATTCTCTTCTTTCAACCTCCCTTTATTTATTAGGCATCTTCCGTACATTTCTCTACCGCTGAAATATTTGTTCTTAGCAACTGGATAAACTATATACAACCTATTTTGTTTATTAGTCTTTTTTCTTCTACAAATTTCTTTAATCCTGTTGTATTTTTTTTAGCAACTGATAAACTATCTAAACGCCCTTCTTTTCCTTCAACTTCCTTTTATTAATTTGGCTTCCTCTGTAAATTTCTCTACCTCACAAATATTTTTGTAAGCCACTGGGCCAATTATATATATATATATATATATATATATATATATATATATATATATATATATATATATATATATATATATATATATATAGTTGATCCAGTATCTAAGACAAATATTTCAGCGGTAGAAAATTGACGGAAAAAAAGCCTAATTAATAAAAAGAGGTTGTATACAGTTGAGCCAGTTGCTAAGAAAAATATTTCAGCGATTGAGAAATTTACAGAAGAACCCTGATAAATAAAGGGACGTTCATACTATTCCGGTATTTTTTCTTTTCTTTCCTTTTCGTCTTCGTTTTACTCGTGTTTTACTCTTAAAAGACAGTTAAGAAAAAACATATCGGACGGTTTTGGTGTTGAGATCGTTAATAATTCTTTGCCGGACTAAAGAAAAAAACAAAAATAAATCTTCGTTATACTGGATTACATTTATATATATATATATATATATATATATATATATATATATATATATATATATATATATATATATATATATATATATATATATATATAATATTTACATATATATATATATATATATATATATATATATATATATATATATATATATATATATATATATATATATATATATATATATATATATATATATATATATATATATCTCTATCCTCTTCCTTCAACCTCATTTTAAATATTTGTATTTTTCTTCTGTAAACTTCTATAGCACTGCAATATTTTTCTTAGCAACTGATTAACTATATACAACCTTCTTTTACTTATTATACTATCTAAAACGCTATTCTCTTCTTTCAACCTCCCTTTATTTATTAGGCTTCTTCCGTACATTTCTCTACCGCTGAAATATATTTTCTTAGCAACTGGATAAACTATATACAACCTATTTTGTTCATTAGTCTTTTTTCTTCTACAAATTTCTTTAATCCTGTTGTATTTTTTTAGTAACTGATAAATTATCTAAACGCACTTTTCTTCCTTCAACTTCCTTTTATTAATTTGGCTTCCTCTGTAAATTTCTCTGCCTCATATATATATATATATATATATATATATATATATATATATATATATATATATATATATATATATATATATATATATATATATATAGTTAAAAAAAAATTTAAAAAATATATATATATATATATATATATATATATATATATATATATATATATATATATATATATATATATATATATATATATATATATATATATATATATTTTTTTTCTATCGTCTGCCTTCAACCTCATTTTAAATATTTGTCTTTTTCTTCTATAAACTTCTATAGCACTGCAATATTTTTCTTAGCAACTGATTAATTATATACAACCTCCTTTTACTTATTATACTATCTAAAACGCTATTCTCTTCTTTCAACCTCCCTTTATTTATTAGGCATCTTCCGTACATTTCTCTACCGCTGAAATATTTGTTCTTAGCAACTGGATAAACTATATACAACCTATTTTGTTTATTAGTCTTTTTTCTTCTACAAATTTCTTTAATCCTGTTGTATTTTTTTTAGCAACTGATAAACTATCTAAACGCCCTTCTTTTCCTTCAACTTCCTTTTATTAATTTGGCTTCTGTAAATTTCTACCTCACAAATATTTTTGTAAGCCACTATATATATATATATATATATATATATATATATATATATATATATATATATATATATATATATATATATATATATATATATATATATATATATATATATATATATAAAAGAAATGCGTACACAGGTTTAAACTGTTCGGTGCTTCTGTGTGGTAATCATGTATTGTTTTTAGGTTTTGTTATTTGTGGTATATGTTTTACTCTTATTTTATTTTCTAATCATCCTTGTGGCAATAAAAGAAAGGTAGGGAATGAATATAAAAAGAAATGAGTACAATGGCTTTAACAACTCGGGGCTTCTGTGAGGTAATCGTATATTATTTTCAGGCTTTGTTATTTGCGTTTTGTTTTACTTAATCTAATTCTCTTACCGAACTCGAAACAATTTAAACCACGTAAAGAAAAGATACGAAAAAGACCAATTACGATGGTTTAACCTATTTAGCTCCTCTGTGTGGTAATTATGTTCTGTTTTTAGGTTTTGTTATTTGCGGGTTATGCCGTACTTTTATTTAATTCTCTAACCTTCCTCGCGGTAATTTAAACAACGTAAAGAATAATTATGAAAAAAAGTACATTCCTATCTCTTGTTACATATCTTTTATTTTCCTATTTATCCTTTGTTATTTATTCTGTTATTTTATTATTTACCCCTCATGTAAATACTCCCCTTATTTTTATATTTTAGCATTTATTTATCTTTTTTTCTGATTTTTCTTTGCCTATTGTTATATTCTTACTGTACTGGCGACCATATTTTGTTTTTAGGTTTTGTTATGCGCGGTTTATATTTTTACTTTTATCTCTACGCATTTTTACTTCGCAACAATAGGTTTAGAATTAAAAGTAGAATTGAAAACGACACAAAAATGAGTTGCTGCAATTCTCCCAGTATTTCCTTTTTTTCTCCGTTTTTCTTTTCTTCCTTGTTTCTGTATTTGAAGAAGTAAGTGTGTTTGTTGTGGAGCTGTGTGGCGGTGGTGGTGGTGGTGGTTGGGGTAGTGGTGGTGGTGGTTGCTGGTGGTGGTGGTGTGTGTTACTTCCTCTACTTCTCTTACTATTTATTTCTTTATTTATGATGAAAATTGAAACAGCTCAATTAAAATGGTTAGGGCATGTAAAGAGAATGGATGAAAAGGAAACTTCTCTTACTATTTATTTTTTATTTATGATGAAAATTGAAACCGGTCAATTAAAATGGTTAGGGCATGTAAAGAGAACGGATGGAAAGGAGATTGGCAGAGAGGAATGGATAAATAGAAGTGTAGGAGGAAAAGCAAGGGACTGATGGTCATATTAGGATCAGACTCTAGAGAGGTGCGTTAGACAACCTCAATGAAATCAGATTATACAACATTTAACGTGGATGGCGTTCGAAGAAACCTAATTAGAACATGTTGAGACGAAGCTATGCGGATTGATGAACCTCATAATTATATCTTCTTGTGTACTTCTTTCTGGACTTCTATTTTTTTCTTCGCTTATATAAAACAATAGAGGAGGAAAAGCAAGAAACTGATGGACAGATTAGGAGGAGATTCTGGGAAGGGGCACTGGACGTCCTCAAGGGAGACAGGACAGGGCTAAAATGTTGAAGTGGGATGACGCTCTAATAACCCACTAATCTGAAGAGGTCTCAATATACTATGCGGACTAATTGACTTATGTTTATTCTGTTACACAAGCATGTCAACAATGTAACGCTGCCATTTGATCATTCGAAAAATTCGCTAATCTGAAATTGTCAAGAAGAGGATTAACGCATATCTGTTCTTTTTTGTGTATTCTACGCAAATATTTCAACAACGTAAAGGATATAGAGGTACTGTTAGGGGTCACTTGGATACGTTTATCGCATTTACTTTTTTTTTTTTTTCAAGAAGAAAGGAAGCAAGAAGGTGATATGTGAATTAACTGACTTCTATTATTTACTGTGTTATTTAGATGCATATAAACACTGTAGCTGATAAAAGAGTAATGTGAGGAAAGGCTTAGAGTCCTTTATTGCACATTCTAGTTTTTTTTTTTTTTTTTTTTTTTTACAGTAAAGGAGGCAAGAAGGTGCTATGTGAATTAACGGACTTTTATTTTTACTGTGCTTTCTATGTGAATATAAAATAATGCAGACGATAAGAAGTGTAATATTAGGGAAAGCATGGAGGCATATATCGCGCGTATTTTTTTTTTTTTTTTACAGTACAGGAAGCAGCTCAAGGGCAAAGCAGTACACTACGATGCATTAAGTTTATTGGCCTACGTACACAGAATACATTGATGTACAAGCTCGGTATTATTAGGCAAAACAATTAAAAAGATACAAAAATAAGATCAGTATATAACAAGATATGTAACAAAAAGGTAAATAGGAATAAAAAGTAAAAAAAAAATCATACATAATTTACCTTGTGCGTTTTGGGGTTAGTATATTTGTTTACTCTCTGTGTCATTTGCATTTTTGTTACCATACAGAATACACTAATTCACAAGAACTGTTTTATTAGGCAGATGAATAAAAAAAAAATACATAAAAATCTTGCATCGTGTCAACCATTTACATATCTGTTTACTCTGTTTTATATGAGTTTTTGTTGCCTGTATTTTCACGCTACAATGCAAATACCAAAAAAAAGGACGAATAGAAAAAGAGGAAAGTTAGATTAAATGCTGTACTAGGCATGTCCATCTATTATATTTTGTTCTTTATTAATTTGTGTTACTATTTTTTTCACACTGCAATGCAAAAACCCAGAAAGTACGAAGAGAGAAAAAAAAGTTAAGTTAAGATACCTCTGGATTTGTACAAGGCATTCCAGTCATATATATTTGTTTACCTTCTGTTATATCTGCATTTCCGTAAGTATTTTCACGTTACAAATACCGAAATAGGACGAAGAGAGAGAAAAAAAAGTTAAGATACAGCTGAATTTGTACAAGGCATTCCAGTTATATATATTTGTTTACCTTCTGTTATATCTGCATTTCCGTAAGTATTTTCACGTTACAAATACCGAAAAAGGACGAAGAGAAAGTAAGAGGAAAGTTAAATTCTGTAAATACTGTTCTTTCTGCTATTTTATATGCTTTTTTTTGTTACTATTTCTACTCTACATTACAACATACCGAAAAAAAAAATGAAAAGGGAAAGTTATGTTAAATATTGTAAATACATCTGGGTTTGTTCTATCCACTGCTCCTCTTAAACTTTTACACTACATCTTTCTTTTTTTTCTCTTCATTATCATCCTCTTATTTGTACTATCCACCACTCTTCTTAAACTTTTACACTACATCATTATTTTTTTCTTCTTTCTCTTCATTATCATCCTCTTCCTCTTGGCTCCTCTTTATGTTCCTCTTTCCTCCTCTTCCCGCTTCAATACAAGCATCACCATCCCATCTCTTTCTCTTTCTCATTTTTTTTCCTTGCTCTTTTTTCCACTTGCTTTTTTTTCTTTATCTTGTTTCCTTTCCTTTTCTTTCTTTATTCTCTCCCTTCTCTCCTCTCATACACCGCTACACGTGTCAGTCTTGTATATTCTGTTCTGTATTTTCTGTTTTGTGTGTATTTTCGTAACTGTTTTCGCGCTACAATACAAATACGAAAGAAAGGGTGAAGAGGAAAAAAGTAAAGTTAATGCTGGCTCTGTGCGTGTGTCTATCTTTTTATATTTTGTTCTTTGCGTTCTGTTTTATATATGCATTTCCGTTACTATTTTTACGCTACATTGCAAATATCAAAAGAGGATGAAGAGAAACAAAAGAGGGAAATTCAATGTTGTAAATGCTGCCGGGTCTGCAGGAGGCGTGTCAGTCATTTATATTTGTTTATGCTACGTTTTTCATGTGCGTTCCAGTTTCAATTCTCACGCTGCAATGCAAATGCCGAAATAAAGGATGAAGAGGAAAAGGAAAGTTAAGTTAAATGCAAATATTGCTGGGTCTGTACGAGGTATGCCAACCCTTTATATTTTGTTCTTTATAACTAACAAATGGGGAGCATACGCCCCGGGGTGCATCGCTTCACTCACTCGCCGCCCATACTCCCTGAGGTCCTCCCGAGCAAGCTCCTACGCAGCTACCTATCCATCCTAAGTCCGTCCCGGCAGGATCGGCTGACTTGCCCCAGTCATGAGTTACGTGGGCGTCCCCTTGGCCTCCTCCACTCAGGGTTGTCTCGTACAGAAACAACCCTGTGAGCAGGATCGACGTCCGGGAGGCGCGTCAGGTGCCCATACAGCCGGAGTTGGCGTTCACGGACTAAGCTGGTAACAGGCCTCGATTCAGTTTCACGGAGTAGTTGATAGTTCGACACGAAGTCGTTCCTCACGATCCTGTGAAGGCACTTGGCACCAAAGGCATCGACACGCCTCTCCTAGTCACTGTTCAGTGTCCATGTCTCACAGCCATACAGTAAGACAGGGAGCACAAGCGACTTCAAGAGTCGAATCTTTGTCCTCCTGCAAAGATATCGACAACGCCATATACTCGAGATTGAGCTAGTCCATGACCCGCGCGCCAGGCCAGTCCGTCGAGTGACTTCCTGGTGAGACTCACTAGTGTTATGCACTACGGTGCCAAGGTGTGTGAAACTTTTGGTGACCTCGACATCCATTTTATGTATACATTTTCATTTGTATATTCATGCTGCAGTAGAAATACCAAAAAATGACGAAGAGAAACAAGGAAAGTTAAATGCTGTAAATACCGCTGGATCTGTACCAGGCATGTCAATCTCGTATATTTGTTTACCCTTTTTTCGATATTGACGCCTCATATAATACTTCATCTATATTTCTCTTTGCCTCGGTAATTGGAGTAGCAAATGGCCAGCGATAGAGAGTCGTAATTGTAGCTATTCACGGCGTACTGGGCGTCAATCAGCTGTGTTTGTATGTGTTCGTTTACGCTTTTTGGGGTCACTCGTAGTTTGTCGAAGAGTTGGGCATGTTTTTTTCTCTTTTTCTCTATGCAGTGGTTGGAGTAGACGAGAGAGTAAACACAAACTGTTACATTGTTGCTGGTGTTTTGTTTATTTATCGTGTTTTGCTACGTTTGTTCAGCTTGTATATGTTTTTTTACATTTATAGTTTATAGTACACTTTGACCTGCTTAGTTGTAAGTTGAATTGCTGTGCCAGTTTACATTTTTTTGCATAAGGGGTTTGGACAGTATAGGGATGAGCATGAGTAGAAAGTCGTGTGCAACGGGGCCGCGGGAGGGGGGAAGGCATGCAGTTAGCAAGTTCAGAAGAACAGTCAGCATGAAAATATCGATAGAAGATAGAAAGAGAAGCAACATGGCGGAGGAATTTAAGAGGTAGAAGTCTGTCAGTAAGAGGAGGAGAGCTGATGAGACAAAGGGCCTTAGACTCCACTCATACTTTTCTTATACTTTCTTTGCAGTGGCTGCAGTAAACGAGAGATTAAATACAAACTGACACATGGTTGTTGGTGTTTGCTTGTTGTGTTCTGCCACGTTTTAATTTTGTATGTCTATTTTTTTGTTTATAGTACTCTCTCTCTCTCTCTCTCTCTCTCTCTCTCTCTCTCTCTCTCTCTCTCTCTCTCTCTCTCTCTCTCTCTCTCTCTCTCTCTCTCTCTCTCTCTCTCTCTCCAATTATCACTCTTTGCTCTTTCTCTATGCACAATACTTCCCTTCTATGTTTCTCTCTATACAAAAATAACTCTGTACTGTTTCTCTGGTGATAATTACTCTTTACTGTGTTTTACCTGCATAGTAATTAGGTTAGCAGCAGGTAAGAGTTGTAGCTGCAGAGGTTTATCTTATACTACTAACTATTGATGTCAACTCTTTGTAATTGTGTTTGTTTGAGTCACTCGGTCTCCTTTAAAAAAACGTAACAAAGACAACAAATAACGAAACGGAGAAATAGGGCAAGTAAAGTAAAGGAAAATTGTAGAAAAAAAAATGATAATACGACCTTCAAATCTTCATCAACGTAACATACAAACAAAACAAATAAAGTAACAAATAGATAGCAAATAACGAAACGGACCGATAGATCAAATAACGTAGAGGCAAAAAAAAAAAAAAAAAAAAAAAAAAAAAAGGAGAAAAAGTGTGATGAAAGACCTTCAAATCTGTATCCATGTTCGCGTTTTATATAATTCACAGGTGATGTGATACTATATATCTTTTTTTTCCCATTCTCGGCACGTCAGAAGGAATTACGCAACGGACAAGAAAGAAATATTGCTGAAGGATTACAGGCATTAAACGCGTACTGTATTTTCACCCTATATGTTTTTGTGTATGTTTAAGATTATTCGCGGTTGATGTAATGCTTCATCTTTTTGTTGTTTCGCTCGTGAAGAGAAATTATGCAACGCTACAACAAGAAATATTGGTCATGGATTACTGGAATGTATCGTGTGCATATTCTGACCTCTTATGTACGGAATGCTATTTGTTGTTTATATAATACTTTTACTCTTCGATAGCTAAGCTTCAGTGTTACTAACGTAGCGAATAGACAGTAGTGATATGTGCTATTTTAGGTATTTGTTGTATAGCATATGTGATACCGATTGCTATTTGTTTGCGTATAAGAAGGTTTGTAGTTAATATTATGCTTCATCTATTTTCTTGGTATATATGAAGGATTATCAACGGAGACTACAGAAGAAGAAAAGCGTAGGTATTCATTGTGTTCTAAGTCTTGTTGGTTTATAATATGGCCAAATGGTCACCGCGTGGACGCAGTAATTCATGAGACCTTGGCTCGAATCCCGCCGCAACCAGCTGGAAATCTGTAACCCTCACCGTTTGGTCAAAGATTTCCCACAAGCGGTCCTCATAAATATCCAGCAGTCAACTCTAACTTCGTAGATGTCATTCAAAAGGAGAACCACGGAACAGCGCAGGCCGAGCAAAGAGCCATAATTCAAGTAATTTATGTCATGGGAGCCACTATAAATAAAACCCTTCCGCGTTAGTACAGGGCTCAGGCCGAGACCACTATAACACATACATAACACACATCTCTTAAATTCCGCCGCCATGTTGCCTCTCTTTCTATCTTCTATCGATATTTACACGTTGACAGCTCTTCTGAACTTTGCTAACTGCATGCCTCCCCCCCCTCTCGCGGCCCCGCTGCACTCGACTTTGCACTCTAGCTCATCCCTATACTGTCCAAACCCCTTATTCAGGAGTTAAACAGCATCTTGACTCTTTCATCCCTTAGACTGGTAAACTCTGGAACAGCCTTCCTTCGTCTGCATTTCCTCCTACTTATGACTTGTCCTCTTTCAAGAAGTGTATCAAGTCACCTCTCCACATACGCAGGTCAAGTTGGGGGCATGTGCTATAGATGCGCGTGTCCTCGGTGCTCATCTCCGTTGCCTTTGAGCCTGTAGTACAATTCATAACACATTACAGTTTCCCTTCACCTCCTTGACCTTTTCATCTTTATGCCTAAAAAGAGAACCAAAAAGAGAATAAACAGAACGTAAGGAATGAATATTGAACGCACTGTATGAATAATATAATAACAATTTCACGTAAGTCATGCATAATATAACGAGTAGGAGGAAGGGGAAAGGTTACATTTGTTCTGAACGTTTTGTTGGCCTTTTACATTCTTGGCCTTTTCTTTCTGTACGTAAAAAGAGATGCACATAAATAGTATTTTGCAAAGGAAATGAGTAAGAGCAACAGAAGTGAGTTTACTAGAAGTAAGTGTAGTTGGATTGAGTGGGATAAGAACTGTTAAAAAATACGTAGATGTAATAATAACAAATATAATAGAAGTTAGTGTAATAGAAATGAGTGAAATAGAAATGAATATAATAACGAATGCGAAAAGAAGTGAAATAGAGAGCTTGGTAAGAAAAAAAATGAAACATAAATAAGTGTAATATAAGTAAGTGTTATAAGAAGAGAAATAAAAGCATGTAAGTGAAAGTGTCATAGAAATAATTAATAATAATAAGTGTAATAAGAATTATAATGAAAAATGGGTCATAAAAAGTGTCATAGAAATAAGATAAGAAAACCCTGATATTATACGGTTGTATATTTGTATCAGGTGTTGTTATGTGTGTCAAATATCCCACACACACACACAATATATATATATATATATATATATATATATATATATATATATATATATATATATATATATATATATATATATATATATATATAAATATATATATATATATATATATATATATATATATATATATATATATATATATATATATATATATATATATATATATATATATATATATATATATATATATATATATATATATATATATATATATATATAAGCTTTTAATGCCTTGCCACCCATATAGCGAAATAAACAAGCAAGAGGGTGAAAATACGGACTGCGTAGGAATGGACTAATAGAGTGAGTATATAACGTAACGAAGTGATGGCGAAGCTGGCACATACAACGATTCTTTTCCTATTTTTTGCACTTGGCTTTGGAACATATATTTAAAGTTACGTTACGAGATATTGCGAAATAAACCATTGATAGCGTGAATATACAACATAAAATGATAGCGTAGATATAGCGTTTCTTTCTCGATACTATGCACTTGGTTTCGAAGCACACAATAAAGGGTAAACTACGAAATATTGCTAATGGGGTGAAGAAAAGAGTGAATATATAACGCACGAAAGGATAACGAAGATTGCAGCTATAACGTTTCTTTTACGTGTGTACCTAATTTTGTAACATAGCCTATATTAGAAGGTTCGCGACGAGATATTGCGAAAGGAATGAAGAATAATGTGAACATATAACACAACGAAATGGTGATGAAAAATGCAGATATGATGTATTTTGCGCCTGGCTTCGAAATATATACTAGAGGGTACGTTACGAAATAATACGAAAAAAATTAATAATAGCGTGCATATATAACACTACGAAACGATAACGAAGCTTGCAGATATATCGTTTCCTTTTCTTTTCTTTTGTGCCTGGCTTCGAAAAATGCAATAGAATACGATACGAAATATTCATCGTAATTCGCAAAAATAGAAATGTCTCTCATACCGTAATATATAACCATGACCCAAAGTTACAACCAGACATTTTCATGCTAAGACCCAGGACACAGCACGCCCGCCCGCCCGCACCCACACACGCACACAGGCAGATATAGCGTGCTTTTTTTATGGCAAGGGAGGCAACTCAAGGCCAAAGAATAAATATATCAACAAAAAGTCCTCTAGACGCTGCTCCAAACAAAAGAAAAACAGAACGAGAGGCCAAAAGAGAGGTCAGTTTAGGGAGGAAAATAATACAGTAAAGGAAAGGTAAAGTTGGGAAGGACAATCTATTATTCGAGATTAATAAACGGCGTAAGTTATTATTGACAGGAGCGATACAATGAATAAAGACTAATATATTCATTCGACTCTAAAAAAAATGTGTAGCGTGTATGACTAGAAAAATGAATAATCAGTAAAGGTAAGGTAAAGTTGTGAAGGACAATCTATTGCTTGAGATTAATATAAGGCGTAAGTTATCAATGACAGGAGCAATATAGTGAGTAAAGACTACTTATTCATTCGACTCTAAAAAATATATAGCTTGCGTTACTAATGAAATGAATAATACAGTAAAGTTGGGAAGAACAATTTATTTATCGAGATTTATATACGACGTAAGATATCAATGACAGGTGTAATGTAATGAGTGTAAACTATTTATTCATTCGACACAAAGAAATATATAGCGTGCGTTACTAAGAAAATGAATTATACAGTAAAGATAAGGTAAAGGTGAGAAGGACAATCTATTCTTTTTCAGATCTATTTATTCAACTGACTAAAAAATGTAGCGTGCATTACTAAGAAAATGAACAATACAGTACGTCAAAGGTAAGAGAGAATCGGGAAAGACAATTTATTTTTCGGGATTAATATTCGGCGTACGTTATTAATGGTAGTAATGCAATGAGTGTGAACTATTTATTTATTCGACGCAAACAAAAAAAGCTCCGCTCTGTCTCGTATTTCAGCACAAATGAGCACGCTAATATATGCCTCGTAGGGGAAATAATATAGTGGATACATGATGCAGATATTCACGGGGCAGTGTTTATTTGTTTTTGTTCAATACATGTTGCCATTTGAAGGCTTTCTTAACGTAACGTTCGTATGACATAGATTCGGTGTATTCCATTTTTTTTTTTTTTTGCTTTTATACCTTTTCATATGTCTTCAAGAACGTAAAGGCTATTCTAAAGTACCATCAATCATGCAGCCTTTCTTCATCTCATCATTCATGTGCTACGCTAAATATTCATTCTGTTGTTCTTTCCTTAGGTTATTTATTTGTGCTATGGAGAAAAAATAAATACTAAAAGCTTAAAGGAAAGACAGAATGTTGCGAAAATTTTCCAGGTTTCATCTTATTACTATGTCTCTAATTTTGTTTATTCATTCGACGTAAACACACACACGGGGTTACAAATAGATATACGCCTCCGTAATGCATTGGTTCTTGACTACGAAACTGCGGGCCTGGGTTCGAATCACGGCCTGGGCAGTCGGAATGAATCTCACCCAGCTCTTCTTCCTCCCTTTCGGCATGGTCGATCCGGGGAAACCTGGGGAAGGTAAACTGAGGTAGCCAGGATGTCACACTGGCCCTGTATCGGACTGAAAGGGCCAACGAGACGGAAATGAGCACTGAGGGCACGCGCAGCTATAGCGTATGCCCCAAACTTTACCTCACTAATTGATAATAGAATGATTAGATCGCAGGCATTCATAATTCATTAGGTAGAGAAAATACAGACAGCGTAACCCCTCCTGCCTACGACTTGAACTCTTAAGAGGAGAGTATCGAGACATCGCTCCTCCCGAAATTGACCTATATTTTCGCAACTCTTCTGAACTTTTTTTTTTTTTTTGTATGGACAGTGTGGCGCTTTTTTCTCATTATCATTTTTTTTTTGCCCTTGAGCTGCTTCCTTTATTGTAAAAAAAGAACATTAATATGAGTGGAGATTTTTCCCTATATAATGATTAGAAATGAAACACATATGAGGAGAATCTGTGAACACTAGAATAGGTACATGCTACATACATACACCTCGTCCCATAAATGCTCGTCTTTTTTTTTCGCTCGCTATCAATCGCCGTTCGTGTGATTCGTTTTGATAAACATTATAAAAGATCCATATGAAAGGCGGGACAGTCAAAATAAATAATTAACAATAAATAACGATAATAAAACGGATTAAAATTTCAAATCATCATCGTGGCCTCCCATATTCATAAGCCATTTGTATTTATTGCTTTATTGTGTTATTGTCTATTCATAAACACTCAGTCGCCTCGCGTCATTATAAAGGAAAATAGAAATCAATTATGTATGCGTCAATTAGTCTTTGGGTTTCGGAACACAGCAACGAATATAATAAGTAAAAAAAAAAAAAAAAAAAAAAGGTAATAAAAAAAGATGCATAGAAGAAATGATGACGAGATGAATAAATTTGATAATAAAATAAGTAAAAAAAAGTAGAAGGAATAACCAGATGCATAAAGGGGGTAATAAAATAAGCAATATAATAAGTAAAATAAAAACATGAATGGAATAATAATAATTAATAACCAGATAAATAAAATAAGTAATTGAATAAGTAAAAAAAAAACATGAATAGAAGAAGCAATAACCCCATAAATAAAAGAAGTAAGATAATAAGTAAGATAATAAGTATAAACAACAGTTAAATTAAATAAGTAATAACCGTAATGACTAATGAATACACCAAGTAATGAAACAATGTTGAAAATAAATAAATAACAAGTGAAAGAAAGAAACAGATGAATAAATTAGTAAGAAAATAAATAGGAAAAAGTAAGAAAACAAATAAAGTAATAATCAGATGAATAAAATAAGTAATACAATAAGTAATAAGATAAGTAATTACCGGATGAATGGAAGAATAAATAAGTGGATAGATAAAGGAAGTAATGATCAGAAGAATAAGATAAATAACAGAATAAGGGATAAAGTAAGTAATAAAGGAATGAATAGAAGAATTAGTCAGTGAATAAATAAGAGAAGTGGTAACAGTATGAATAAAAAGTATTAATGACGAGGTGAAGAAAAGAAAGACTAAGGCTCCCAAAATTGACCACTGTTTTGGCCTCTTGTTCTACTGATCTTTTTAGGAGCAGCGCTTGAGGGACCGTTTTTCATTATTTCTTTTAGTGCCCTTGAGCTGCCTCCCTTGCTGGAAATAAAATAATATTAAAATAAAAGAATCTAAGAGGTCTGCAAGAATGAATCTGTCCCTCGATCAGCCACAAGAGGGATTAAAATATACGTAAAGAAACCAACAAAATAAAGTATGCGTTCGCCCATAGATCAAGAAATAAGGAAATAAATGATAAAGGTAAAGTTTGGGGCATACGCTATAGCTGCGCGTGGCCTCGGTGCTCATCTCCGTCACATTGGCCCTTAAGATTTAACGAAGTGAGTAGCTACGGTGAAGTCATACAACTCATCACCAGAGAGAGCAAGACACTCCTGAGGCAAAAATATGTTAAAGAAAATAAGAAACGTCGAACTAGTCATCACTTAATTTTCTCTCTCTCTCTCTCTCTCTCTCTCTCTCTCTCTCTCTCTCTCTCTCTCTCTCTCTCTCTCTCTCTCTCTCTCTCTCTATCTCTCTCTCTATCTCTATCTATCTATTTACACACACTACTGATATTTTCATTTTTTCATGTCCATTTTTATGGGACCTCCACTCCACCACATCATTTATCTTTCATGTACAAAACGAGGAGTATACAAACAGAGAAGTAGGCAATGCAAGTCACCGCGGTAATGTAAGTCAGTAAATATGAACGTCCACTCAAGATATCTACAACCGACAACTGTTCTATTTCTTTTTCATGTCGCGACTGCAGTGAAAATTTACAGCAATAAACGGACGAACGCCGTAAGCAATGCATATGTGAGGAGGAAAAGCGGTCGTGTTTATGCTCGGCGGGATCTATTGTGCCCTGTTCCCCCCCCCCCCGCCACCCTGCCGCCCTCTGATTCCGCGGCGCCTCTCCATTATGGAATAGGACGCGAGAATGTATAACTCACGCAAAAACTAAATTACGCCGCCCGGCACGCACTCGCACGCACGCACACGCGCCCACATGCATACTGACACTCACACACATACATGCTGCCACACACGCACATAAATACCGATACACACATACATACATACATACATACATACATTCACACCCACAATGTTTCTCCTTTCTCCCTTCCTTTCCTACTTTCATCCTCCTTTTCCTTCTCATCCTTTTTCATTTTTCTTTTATTCTAGTTAATATCTTTCCACGATTTTTCCTTCCTTCCATCACACACTTAAAAAAAGAGAGAAAAATAGCAACCCTCCCTTTCACCCCCTTCCAAACACACCCGTACCCTCTCCCTCCCCTCCACACACACACACACACACACACACACACATACACACACACACACACACACACACACACACACACACACACACACACACAACCTCACCCTCTACACCAACAGTTTCTGCTATCCGCAACCACTCCCCCACACATAACCTCCCCCCCTACACACAAACAACCTCTCCCCTCCCCTCCAATCTCTCCCCCCCATAAGCCTCACACATAAGCTCCCCCCACCACAACCCCCATCTACCTACACAGACTCAACCCCAACCACAACACTCCCCTTACACACATACCCTTCCTACACCCTCCCACCCATACAACCTCCCACTTCCCCCCACAGCCTCCCCCTCTTACAAACAATATCCAACCTCCACCCCCCGCAACGCAACCACAACTCCCTACGGCCTCCCCCTTCACCCCCACACAACATAAACAAACCTCTCCCGCTCACACCCCTACGCCCCCTCACACCCCACAACTCTCTCCACCCACCCACAACCTCCCACAACCTCCCCTCCCCATGAAAAACAACTTCAAACTTCCCCATATCAACTAAACACATATTCTCTCGCTTCCCTTAAACATAACCTCTCCCCCCCCCACACACACACACAACTTCATACACTCTCTACTTCTTTCTTTCAACCCCACACTCACACTCCTCTCCCACAACATCCACTTAAACAACACCCCCAATCCCTCCACATCCCCCACCACAATCCCAAAACCAAGCCCACAACCTCACTCCACCCCTCACGACCTCCCTTCCCCACCGAACACAACCCTCCACAACCTCCCCTCAAACACCCCACAACCTCCCCTTCCACCCAATACAACATTCCACTATACACACCACAACCCCCCCCGTCCCACCCCAAATCCGCCCCGTCCACCTGCTCCAAGCACCCACAACCTCCCATCCAACCCCTAACCCCCCTACACCCCACAACCCACCCTAACCCCCCCAGCACACAAACAACATCCCCGGCCCCCCTGCAACCTCCCCCCCCCCGATCAATAGCACACGCCTTCATTTCCAGCACATTAGCAATTTTATACAAGTGTCGCCCGGCTTTTTACGAGGCCAATAAAGCTGCAGCGAATAGGTAAGATATCCGGCGCCCGTGTTTATCGGCATGTAAATAACGAGGCCTCTAATTTACTTACACGATAAATATATACAGATTGGCAAAGTGTTTTTTTATTTTTAGTGTTAGTTTT
>NC_066568.1:10974968-10989968 GCF_024679095.1 Eriocheir sinensis | reverse complement strand
TTTAACGAGCGTCTTTTTTTTTTTTCAACGTTACTATTCACAAAGGGATTAGTAGCTGTAACAACACACCCTTTGCCTGCTCTGTACAGTCGTCGTCTGTGCCTAAGAGGAAATGGATCAAATTGTCATGCTTGGTTTTCATGACCTTGTTTAGTGGTGCAGTGGTCGGCTTGCTTAGGTACGAATCCACGGGCCCGACTTCGAATCCCGGCATGGGTAGTCGACATGAAGCTCACCCAGTTGATTATACTTCCTTCTGGACAGGCCGATGCGTGGTTACGTGGGGAAACTTGGGGAAGATAAACTGTGGTAACCCGTATGTCACACTGGCCCTGTGTCCCGGGGTGATGGGTTCTTCCCACCACACAGACTCAAGGACCAGTGCAACGGATATGAGAACCGCCGCCACGCGCAGCTATAGCGTATGTACCCAGCATTTTGGCTCTTAGGAAAAGCTCATTTTGCTTTGATTACATTTTTTTGCTTTGTTTGTCTAATGACCTTCTTTTATGTGTTACTCTTTCTCCAAGAAGTAGAACCTCGTTGGCATTAACTTTGCTTCTTTGGTGTTTCTTTAATGACGTAGCCTTTGCCTCAGTGCCACTTAGGAAAGACACGTTATGGTTTCATTACTGTTTTATTGCCTGTTTTTGTTTAATGACCGTCTTGATTTGTTCATTAGTGTTTCTCTGAGGAAATTAATCAGGCAGGGATTAACTCTACTTGTTGGCTGTTTTTTTTTTATGACCGACGCTGTTTATCTGCTTCATTGTGTCACTCTTAAGAATAGTCCATTGTAGCTTAATTACTGTTTTTTGTTTTGTTTGTCTAATGACCTTGTTTTATGCATTGCTGTTTCTCTGAGGAAAGGCGTCACGTTGCCATTAACTCTAATTCATTGGTGTTTTTAATGACGTGTTTTCTGCTTCAGTGTCTCTTAGGAATGGCTCAATGTTGCTTTTTTTTCACATGGTCTGCTTAATGACCGTCTTGTTTTGTGCATCAGTGTGTCGCACAGGAAAGGAGTCACGCTGGGCTTAACTCTACTTCTTTGGTATTGTTTTATAGTGACCGTCTTTTTTTGTTCTTCTGCGCTGTCTTAGGGGGGAGTTCATTGTGGTTTTTAGTACTTTTATTGCAGGGTTTGTTCAATGGCCTTGTTTCGTATACCAGTGCCTGTAAGGAAAGGAATCACGCTTTCTTTAACACTTTAACTGTTAGAGATCTTTTAGTTTTGTGCGTCAGAGTCTACTAGAAAAGATATCACGTTGACATTAATTAACTCTCTCTCTCTCTCTCTCTCTCTCTCTCTCTCTCTCTCTCTCTCTCTCTCTCTCTCTCTCTCTCTCTCTCTCTCTCTCTCTCTCTCTCTCTCTCTCTCTCTCTCTCTCTCTCTCTCTCTCTCTCTCTCTTAGGGAAGCAATTACCTAGACTTTAACTACTTTTTCAGCTTTTTTTTTTAATCTCTAGCGTTTGAAGAAAGAGATCATTGAGGTGTAATTACGGTTTCATCAACTATGGTCTTTTTCTACCTTTTAGCTTTATTAGGAAGGGAATTACTTGCAATAACTCTCTTTAGCTTTATTTATGGTTGCGGTGTCCATAGAAAGGGTCTTTGTGGTATAATTCTTTTCCCTAATAATAGTCTGTTTTTGTGTTAGGCTGTCTCTTTTTGCAATCACGTTGGCATTATCTTTACTTCTACAGCTGTTTTTTTTTCAATGATCAACGGGTTCTATACCTCCGTGTGTCTCTGAGGAAAAAAGTGTACTAAGCATTATCTATTTTTCAGCCTATTTTTTGTGACGGTCATGTTTCGTGCGTCTTTAATAAGGGTCTTGTGCGTCGCGTCAGTAGCTCCGGAAAGGAATCGTTCTGGCATCAACTCGACTTTTTCTCATGTTTTATTATCGGTTCTATCCGTCTGTCTGAGCAAAGGATAGAACGAGGCAGGATCTATTTTTCAGCCTGTTTCAATGACCGCTTGTTTCGTGCGTCTGTCATATTAGTCTTCTTTTGTGCGTCAGTGTCTCGGGAAAGGATTCGCTCTGGCTTTAACTCGACTTTTTCTGATGTTTTTCTTTCATCGTGTTTTCCGCCCCGGTGTCTGCGAGTGAAGGGCTCGCGGCGGTATTAAGGTTTTTGCCGGATGACTTGTTCTGTGAGCGTCGGGTTTCGTGTTCAAGACCTTTTTTTGTTATCCGGTTCGTGTTGTATAAAAGGGGGATCGTTATACTCCTTTTTTGTGTTTAAGGAAATGATTCCTTTATTTTTTATTATTCCTGGATTTTTTTCCTAACTCGAAAATTGAAATGCGTTTTCATGAAGGACAAAGTTGCTTCCTATTTAGATTAAAGATCAAGTCTTTATAGAAAAGTAACGTTTTTTCTTTTTAAGTTGATGGCATTTTTTTGTTTTAAATTAAAGTCAAGGTTATGCTCATATTTCAGGTCGAGGAAAATCTTTTAGTTTTTATCCAAAAACGTGTTTGCTCTTTGTTTCACATCCTGGGTCACATTTAACAGGTCTGTTTCTTCATCAAATGTAATATTTACCTTTATTATCGTGGGTAGCACTTATTCTTCGCTTGTTTTCATAGTGAAGGCAATATCTTGCTGGTGTGCATGTATTTACGTTATACCTTTTATAATTCCTGTTTGTTATATTTCAAAGGTAAAGTTTTTGTTATCGGAATTCATATTTTTTCTGCATATTTCTTTTATGGAACACTGTACGTTGAGGCGTACCGCCTTGACGCATCAGCTGCTCAAGGGCCAATGAGTCGGAGATGAACACCGAAGCCACGCGCAACCTTAACATATGCATCCAACTTTACCTTAACCTTTCAAGCTCAAGAGACAAGGAGTCGGATATGAGCACCGAGGCCACGCGCAACCTTAATATATGCAGCCAACTTTACCATTACCTTTCAAGCTCAAGGGACAATGAGTCGATGAGCACCGAGGCCACGCGTACCCATAATCATGCACTCAGCTTTATCTCACAGGCTCAAGGGACAATGAGACGGAGATGAGCACCGAGGCCACGCGCAGGAATAACATGTACCCCCAACTTTTCCTTTACCTTACAAACTCAAAGGCAAATGAGGCGGAGATGAGCACCGGGCCCACGCGTACCCATAACACATGCACCCAACATTACCTTTGCCCTTACCCCAAACAGGCCATTTTGTTGACGTCAGTTCAAGGCAGTAATAAAGACTCCCGTAACAACAGCCTCGCCGCGGGGCACCTGCGCTCCTCCCACGTGAGGGCCCGGGGCGGCGGAGACACTTGTTGTATAATGACGCGGGGAAGAATTAAAGACGATGGAGTTTTCGTGTGTGCTGCGCGTCCCGCCCCGCCGCTGGCCACTCGTAACGCACGACCGCTCCTCCGCCGCGCCGCCGCCAAAACAGGCTAATGAACGCAGCGCCGCGACCTGCCTGCCGTGTGCCGATGTCCTCTTGAAGCAGTTTGGGTCGTGGGAAGGAGGAGAGAGGAGGAAGTGCATTAGAAGATAGGGGAGAAGATGGGTTATAGGTAGGAGGAAAAACAGTAACGATAGAAAACGATGATAGTGAGGAGAGAGGAGTATAGGTCGTGAGATATAGAGGGTACAGTAGAAGGTATGTACGTACGCTGTAAGGAGAAGAAGAAAGGTAGGCAAGAGGAACTACAGTAGAAGATAGGGAAGCTTGGGGTCGTAGGGAAGAGGAAAAAACAGTAGAAGATAGTGAAGGAGTAGAAGAGAACTCATGTAAAGGAAGCACTACAGTAAAAGATAGGGAGGCATGGGACGTAAGGAGGAGGAAAAAACAGTAGAAGGTAGTGAGGGAGTAGAAGAGAGGAGGAGGAAATACAATAGGTAGGAGAGAAATAGATCATGTAGAGGAAGAACTATAGTAGAAGATAGGGAAGCATGAGACGTAAGGAGGAGGAAAAACAGAAGATAGTGAGGGAGTAGAAGACAAATAGAAAGGAGAAATTACATTAGACAGGGAAGAAATGGGTCATGGAAAGGAAGAACTACTGTAGAAGATAAGTAGAGGGTAGATGGTAGGTAGGGAGGAGGAACTACAGTAGAAGATAGAGAAGAACATGTCGTATTTAGGAGGAAAAAGCAGAAAATAGGAAAGAAAGTAAGAAGTTGGACGGCATGAGGGTGAGTTTCAGGAGGAAGTCTTGGGCAGCGAGTACGTTGGAGGGAGGGGAGAGGGATGGAGCAGCGGCAACAGTTCACACATACACAAGGGAAGAGAACATGACAAGAGCGATAAAGAATGACAAGGGGAGGAAGGGAGGAACACTGTAAAGGTTTCGCTGCGGTAAAACATGCAAATGAAAAACGGCACTTGGGCCCGCGTGTTGTTTGCTGCGACGATAACCCCCCCCCCTCCCTCCCCTCCCCCCCTCGCCACCACCATCTCTATCACCCCCACAAACCCGGCGCTGAAACTGCTGATTTACGCCGCCGAGGATCGATGACGCCAAAACTGAGTATGCACGGCGGCTCCGCACAAGCATAACCGTGACCCACTTACTCTTGTGTTGCATCAGCGGGGAGCGGCAAGGGTCGGTGTGCTCAGACGCTGCCGCCTCTCACATCAACCATTCCCACAGGCCGAAAAGGGGACGGTATTTTTTTTCGCCTTTATCTTTCACATCTATTTCCAAAGACCGGGTTCTAGCGAGTGTTTTTTCCTTTTCGTGGTATAGCGGAAGGGTCATATTATCTCCAGGGTCATAAAACTACTCGTGGAAAGGCCCAAAACCCATACAAAAGCCGTGCAAAAGTGTGTGTGCCTTAAACCCCCGCATCAACTGTTTCCAAAGACCGTAAATGAATTGATCGGGTTCTCACGAGTGCCTTTTTGCGTTCATGGTACAGAAGAAGAGTCAAATTACCACCAGGGGCATAAAACTACTCGTGGAAATGCCCCAGATCCCTGCGTCAACTATTTCGAAAGGGCAAAAAAGGGACGGTACTCTTTTACTCCTTTTCCCCTCACTTTAACTGTTTCCAAAGGTCAAAAGGGGACGTATTCTCAGACGTCTTCTCCTCTCACATCATCTATTTCCAAAGTTTCCTCAGACGCCTTCGCCTCTCATATTAAGTATTTCCAAAGGTCAAAAGGGGACGATATTCTCAGACGCTTCCGCCTCTCTCAACAACTATTTTCGAAGGTGTTGTCAGTCGCCTTCGCCTTTCGTATCAACTATATCCAAAGGCCGAAAAGGGGATCAATCGGGTTCTCATGAGTGTCATATTTTACGTTCAGAATATAGCAAAAGGGTTAAACTACAACCAGAGTCATAAACGCACCTGTAAAATTACCTCAACCCTTGCATCAACTATTTCCAGGGAAAAAGGGATTGCTCGGATTCACATGAGTAACTTTTTGCGTTCATGGTACAGAATAAGGTTCAAACTACCACCAGGGTCATAAAACTACTCGTGGTAATGACCCAAACAACCTACGAAAGCCTTGTCAAATGTGTGTGCTTGGGCGCCGAAATGCTAAAGAATATGACCCACACTATGAGGCCGTGACACAAGTGGTAGACAACTGGGCCTCAGGAGTGGGCAAGAGGAGGACATTTGGTCTTTTTGCAGGCTGTTCATGCCCTATTGTGTTCTTACGTATATCTGTTTACCTTTTCCTCGTGATAACTTAGCGGGGTCGGAAATTCGATGCGCTTCTAATGCTCCGTTTACTCCTGACGCCTTAGCGGTATAATGTAATGTGTAAAACTATTGATCAGTGAATTATGACGACTCTTGAACAGCCTCCCTTTGTCTCTATATCCTCCTGCCTATGCGTATACGAGTTCCCCGGACCCTTGTGAATCTATTTATTTTTTACATCAACGGAAGCAGCTCAAGGGCATATGAACAAGAGAAACAAAAGCTCGCCAAACCACTTCGCCAGCTAAGAGAGTAATTGATAAGTGGTCAAAAGAGAGGTAAATTTTGGGTAAAGAGGTGTGTTGATACTGCCCTTCTGATGCGATGCCAGTTATTAGATAAAGGTAATGTGGAAAATGTAATGCTCTGTGATATGTAAAGTGTAATGTTCTGTAATGTGTAAAATGTAATGTTCGTTAATTCGTAAAATGTGATGTTCGTTAATTCGTAAAATGTGATGTTCGTTAATTCGTAAAATGTAATGTTCTGTAAGGTGTAAAATGCAATGTTCTGTAATGTTCTTTTCACATCGTGGTGCTTTAGGGGTTCAGGGTAAAGCGTGCAGTAACAACCGGCCAATGAATTCGCACCACAGCAACGAAGGGAGGCTGAACAGGCGCACGCAGTGGAACGGAGAGGCAAGGAATCTGGTATTATTTGAAAAGGAACACTGGATAAAAATAATGAAGACAGAATGATTAATGATTTTATTTGTGGGCCAGGAACACGGCAAAGGGAAAAACAAATACCACACACACTGCTCCGTTAAAATACAAGACAAGGCTGCAAAACAACAATCCACTTCTAAAAGCGCCGGAAGGAGGACTTATACAGGATAGGGGTTCTTCTTGGGTTTGATCATGAAAGGGTAAAATAAAATAAAAAATAAAAACTCAGCGCACTACTACATTAAAAAAAAGAGAGAAAGCTGAAAAAACACACACAAAGAAACAACATCTAATTGATATTTTTCTCTCCTGAGTAAGTCGGAGGAGGAAGGAGGATCTACAGGATAAAGGCTTTTGTAGACTTCAAACATGAAAAGGAAAAAAAAACTCAACTAAACTCCATGAAAAGAAAACAAGAACCTAAAAAAACTAACAAATATCTAGTCTCAAAAGCGCCTTACTATTTTTCCTTCCTCTTGTGTAAGTCGTCGGAAGGAGGACCCACAGGATAAAGGCTTTTCTAGGGTTTAAACATAAAAGAGATCAAAGACTACCGCCTCGACTCCTGTGTGGCGCCTTGGCTGACACGGATTCTTTTGCTCTGAAGTCCACACAAGAAATCGAGGACCCGTGAATCGGTGTTTTCTTGCACAGTATCAGCGGTGAAAGATGCACCTATATACACACTCTTTGAAACACTCCCTACATGCTGTTCATTTTTAGCACAGTACTTTAACTCCCCATGAAGCGACTTAGATCCTACCCACGCATCATTGGTAGCTGTTGAATCTATCTACACACACACACAAAAAAAAAAAACACTCCTTTTGCTTTCTTATTAATTTCTAGCTCGCTAGCGTTTACTCCTACACCTTACTCCTATTCACGCACGCGTCATGGGTAACTTTTGCACCTATATACAAGAGATCCACTCCCTCTGTCTTGTTATTTTTTTTTGCCAGACAACATTAGCTCGCGGCCCCATGAAAAGGCTTTAATCATACGTCTTACTCCTATTCACACACGCGTCATTGGTAACAGTTGCTCCTATACACTCAGAGACCCACTTCAATGCTGTTATTCGTTTCTCACCAGTACACAACAATACCCAGCTCGCCGTCCCCTGTATCGGTGTTTTTCCTCACACACGCGTCATTGGTGCCCGTTCAAGCGGTGCCCCAGAAAACCACTTCCTCTGTGCTGTCTTTTCAACGACCCGCCGCCTGTTACTCGCGTCTCAGTGCCTCCAGCGGTGCAGTGGCGTGTCTCGGGGTGTCAGAGTTTCCACCTTTTCGCCCCCTGCTAAGACTCGTGGCCCTGGTGGTGGCTGGCTGGCGTGTGTCGAGGGAACGGTGCTGCTTTGTGAGGTGTGAGCCGGGCGGAGGTGGTGGCCGGGCAGCGGATTTCTATTTGTTTTTAAAGCACGGGAGGCGGCAAACAAACAAACTAACAAACAAATAAACAAACACACAAACAAAAACAGAAAAATAGCTCGCTTGCCAATACAAGTAAAAATGAATGAGTGGTCAAAAGAGATATCAATTTTGGAAGAAGAGGTAAATCGTATCTTGACTCAGCTAGGTTAGGTTAGGTTAGGTATGGCTGGGTTTGGTTAGGTTTGGTTGGGTTGGATTGGCTTGAGTTGGGTTGGGTAAGGTTGGATTGGGTTAGGTTGGGTTGGGTTAGGTCAGGTTAGGTTAGGTTAGGTTAGGTATGGTTGGGTTTGGTTAGGTTTGGTTGGGTTGGGTTGGGTTGGCTTGAGTTGGGTTGGGTTGGGTTGGGTTGGGTTGAGTAAGGTTAGGCTTGGATGGGTTGGGCTGAGTTGGGTTGGGTTGGGTTGGGTTGGGTTGGGTTAAGTTGGGTTGGATTGGGTTGGGTTATGCTATGTTATGGTAGGATGGGTTGGGTTGGGTTGGGTTGGGTAGGGTTAGGTTAGGTTGGTTGAGCTGGAGTATCAAGATAATTCATTCACCGAATATGACGCTCCATTTCATTACTCCTACTTTTCATTTACCCTACATTTGTTGTGCCCTTGAGCTGCTTCCTTTCCTGTAAAAAAGATCTCCTTGCGGCCCAGGCATATGTTAACCATTATCCTTACGACCCGCTGCAAGCCTTTTGACAGAGTGCCATTATATAGCTGTACGCCTCTCGCCACCTGGTGTTTGTTGAAAGTGTCGGTAATAGTTTATCGTGATCTGTAGTGTGAAGGTCCGTCCAACCTCCTGGTGCAAGAGTCAGCCTGCATCTTTACCCTTTTCAAATCTGGAACAGCCGATCTTGTCTGTCTATCCTCCTATCTATGCCCTCTCCGTGGTGTAGTGGTTGGCGTGCCCAGCCCAGATGTTCTTTCTCCCTTTCGGGCTGACCGATAAAAATGTGTGTACCTGGGGAAACCTGGGGAAGGTTTGCTGAGGTCACCCGGATCTCACACTGTCCCTGTGTCCCGGGGTGATGGATTCCCTCCCGCCACAGGCTCAAGGGCCGATGTGACAGAGACGAGCACCGCGGCCACGCGCACCTATAGCGTATGCCCTCAGCTTTACCTAACCTTTATATCCTCAACTATTACAAGAGTCTATAATCAAGTTAATTCTTAAATAATATTGTGCTATTTTAAGAGTAGTATGTCGTCGACTTTTTTTTTCTTTTCCTTTGGCTGCCTCTTTCATTGTAAAAAATACTCCACTAGGCTGTATGTTATAGCCACTGTGACCCTGGCAAAGCTGGGTACCTGACATGGGCTTTGTAATCCTGGCAGAGGTGCTCGGCTTGGTAATGGCCGGGGCCGTGTGTATACGAGTGGCTTAAGCAGCCGTGCCCGCCCCATGCCTGGCTCGCGGCTGTGTGGGTCTGGCGGAGCTACCTGGCCCGGCCTGGCTCGCGGCTGTGTGGGTCTGGCGGAGCTACCTGGCCCGGCTTGGCTCGCGGCTGTGTAACCTTTCGTTTTTAATCGCTCCCTCGGTAAACTCTTGAGCCGTTCTTTACTTTCCCGGCAGCATCGTTCTTGACTCCCTCCCCTCCTCTCCCTTTCCCCCAGCATCACTCACTCATTCAGGACTTCCTCTGACTGGCGTTCCTTTACCAAGAGCTTGTATGCCTTTGAAGCCTCTGTACTCGATAACCTTGGGGCGTCATCGAATCCTTGCACCGTGCATTTTCTTGCTATGTACGGGATCTTTCTTCATTTGCCCATGGTCCATATTGTTAAACGTATCGGGCTCCCATAAGGACTGTTTCCCAAGGCCACAGAGAAGATTAAACGGGTTTTCATCGGTGATTTTTCCCGCACAGGGGGCAGAAGTCGTGTAAAACTGTCACTGGGTCCATCTTCTTAAACGTATCGGGTTCCCATTATGGCTGTCTTCTAAGCCCACGATGATGATCAACCGGGTTTTCATGGGTGGTTTTCCTGTTCAAGATTCAGAAGTCGTGTAAAACTGTCACTGGGTCCATATCCTTAAACGTATCGGGTTCCCATTGTGACCGTCTTCTAAGCCCACACAGATGATTAACTGGTGTGGTTTTCCCGTTCAAGATTCAGACGTCGTGTAAAACTATCACTAAGATCACAAAATAGTCCATGAAAAACCCAGCAACTTCTACGAGAGGCTTTTCAAACAGGCGAACTGAAGCCCCGAGACGTTAAAGAATACCGGTGTTTGTGTTTCTCCTTTTCATCACACTTCAGCCTGCTATTTTCCTCCTCCTCCTTACCCTCGACACATTTCCATTTATATCACACACCCCCCTTTTTCTTTCCCCTCACCACACTTCCTTCCATTATATTATCTGTCCTTATACTTATAAAATCTCAAGAAATTGTTGTATATGTGTGGAGACTTTGTAACTTCCTCAATTAGCTTATTAACTTTTTACTTTTTATGGTTACTTTTTACTTTTTATGGTTACTTTTTACTATTTTTTACTTTTTATGGTTACTTTTTACATTTTTTACTTTTTACTTTTTATGGTTACTTTTTACAATTTTTTACTTTTTATGGTTACTTTTTACTATTTTTTACTTTTTACTTTTTATGGTTACCTTTTACTATTTTATTTTTATTTTTTACTATTCAATGGTTACTTGTTTACTATTTTTTTCTTTTAACTTTTTTACTGTTTTACGTATCTACATCAAACTCCAACTAACTTTTTAACCTTGACTAACTTTAGTACCCGCAACAATTTTATTTTACTTATCTTTAACAAGCTTTTTTATCCTTTACCAACCTCTCATAGCTGCAACAAGTTTTTTTATCACATATCTTTAACAACCTTCACCCAGCCTCTTAACACCCACCTAACTTTTACACGAACAGCAAACTTCCTTATCCCCATCACCGACTTTCATTCCCAAACTCTGTAACTTCAAACTTTCATAAATTCAGTAAACTTCCCTACAGTTCTCACACTTCAGCATTTAGCAAACTTCCAAACTTAGAACAAACTTTCGTACCGAGGGCAAACTTCTGTAGCATTTTGTACCTCCACCAAACTTCCGTACATTTAAGCGGTCTATTTTTGTCTCCTCCTTCCTCTCTTTCTTTTTACCTCTTTTTCACTCCCTTTACTTCCCTTTCTTTCTTTTTCCCGTTCATCTCTTCCTCTCTTCACTTCCTGTTCTTTATTTTCCATTCTCTTACTTCCTGTTCGTCACCTTGTATTTCACCTTCCATTTCCTTATCCTTATTCTGTCTCTATTCCTTTTCGTTTATATTTTCTCCTGTTTTCCTTCTACTGTTAGCCTCTTACCTCTTTTTCCTCTTTACTTCCCGTTCTTTATCTACTTTCTCTCACTTCCTCCTTTCCGACACCTCACATTTGAACGGTATATATTTTGCCTCTCCTCCTCCTTCCCTTCGTTATTTTCATTGTCTTCTCCATTCCCTTTACTTCCTTTCTCTTTTTCCCTATCTTACTCCAACCTTTCTTTTCACCTCTTATCTCTTCTTCGTCACTTCCTACTAATCTTAGCTCTTATTTTTCTTGCTTCGTTTCCTTTTTTTTCCTTCTGCAACCTTTCTATTTCCTTCTTATGTCCTCCTCTTCTTCACTTCCTGTTCTTTATCTTCCTTTCTCTTTCTTCCTGCTCCTAACTCCACATTTACACGGATTATTTTTGCCTCCTCCTCCTTCTTCCTCTCATTCTATATTCCCTCACCTTTCCTTTACTTCCTTCTCGTTTTTCCTTCTCCAACTTTCTATTTATCTTATCTCTTCAATTTCTTCTATCGTTTCCATCTTCCTCTCCTCACGCTTTCTTTTCATTCACTTCTTTTTCTTTATTCTATCTCTATTTCTTTACCTTTGTTTTATTTTTTCGCCTGTTTTCCTTTTACTGTTGCTCTCTTATCTCTCCTCTTCACTTCCTGTTCTTTATCTTCTTCACTCCTTTTTCCTGTTCAACACTTCACTTCCTTTCTCTTATAATTAATTTCCTTTTCTTGTTCTAACCTTTCTCTTTACCTCTTACTTTTTATTCGTCACTCCCTGTTCCTCTTTTCTTTTCTTTTTTTATCACATTTAATCGTTCTATTCTTGCCTCCTCCTCCTCATCCTCCTCCTCCTCCTCCTTCTTCCTCTCATTGCACGTGTAACCTTTTATTCTCCTCTCTCTTTCTTTCCTCCTTTCTCACCTCTGACCTTTCTCCCTCCCCCTCCCTCTCTCCTTCCCTCTATCACGCTTGTAAATCCTCCCCTCAACACGGTGTTTCTCCTCTTCATCACAGTTTTTTTTCTCTGTATACACCTCTGTGATACACTTTGTCTTTGTTTTTCCTTCTCTTTCCTCTCATCATATTCTGCCTTTTCCTTTTCCTTTCTTTTTCATCCCTACGCACATTTTTTAGTCTTCGATATACCACATTTTTCTTTACTCCTCTTTCTTCCATTCACATTAATTTACTTCTTTACTCTTTACAATACCTCGCATTTCTCTTTCCTTCTTTTTTCTTCAAACACTTCTTTTCTTCTAATCACACTTCCTCAGTACTTTCTCCTTCCTTTCCTCCACACTTTTCTTTTCTCTTTTCCCCTCCTACTTCTCCTCCACACACTTCTTCCCTGTTTACCGCACCTCGCTCTTCTCTCTCCTCTCATCTTTCTCCTCACCAAACACTTCTTTTCTCTTTCGCACTTTCTCTCTCATTTCTCCTCTTCATAATACTTCATCTTCCCCTTCCCTCCTCTTCTCTCCCCTCTCCACCACACTCCACACTTATCACACCTCACCTGTCTATTTTCATCTCTTCCTTTTGCTTCGCTCAGTTCTCTTTCATCTTTATCCCACTTAACCTTTACTCTCCTTCCCTCCCACTCTTGCAAACACTTCTCTCCCCTTCACTAATCAATTTTCCTCTTCCTCCCTTACACCTCTCTCCTCTTCATAACACTTCAGCTTTCTCAGTTTTCCCTCTTCCTTACCCTCATCAATCACCTAATCACACCATCTTTATTTTTACGCCTTCTCCTTATTCCTCTGCCACTCTTCATCTTTCTTCTTTTCACCTCTTCCCTTTCTTCACCACGCTTCTTTCCTCTTCATCACATTTCGTCTTTCTCTGTTCTTCCTCTTCCTTGCCATCATTACACTCCTCTTCCCTCTTTATCACAGTTTCCCTTCTTCTTTCTTTCCTGTCAAAACACTTTCTTTCCCCTCTTCGTCATATTAGCCCCTTCAACAGTGGCGTATCCTATCTTCCCTTCCCTTCTCTTCCCTTCCCTTTCCTTTCCTTTCCTTTCCTTTCCTTTTCCTTTCCTTCCCTTTCCTTCCCTTCCCTTCCTTTCCTTTCCTTTCCTTTATTTTCCTTTCCTTTCCTTTCCTTCCCTTCCCTTCCTTTCTCTTCCCTTTCCTTCCCTTCCCATCCCTTCCCTTCCCTTCCCTTCCCTTCCCTTCCCTTCCCTTCCCTTCCCTTCCCTTCCCTTCCCTTCCCTTTCCTTCCCTTTCCTTCCCTTTCCTTCCCTTCCCTTCCCTTCCCTTCCCTTTCCTTTCCTTTCCTGTCCCTCCTTTTCCTTTCCTTTCCTTTCCTTACCCTCCCGTCCCTTCCCTTCCCTTCCCTTCCCTTCCCTTCCCTTTCCTACCCTTCCCTTCCCTTCAATCCCTTCCCTTTCCTTTCCTTTCATTTCCTTTCCTTTCCTTTCCTTTCCTTCCTTTTCCTTTCCTTTATTTCCTTCCCTCCGTCCCTTCCTTCTCTTCCCTTCCTTCCCTTCCTTCCTTCCCTTCCCTTCCCTTCCCTTACTTACCCTTCCCTTCCCTTCCCTTCCCTTCCCTTCCTTTCCCTTCGCTTCACTTATTTCCCTCTTCCTCACATTCGCCCCTTCAGCAGTCTCATGTACCCTATATATCTTATTTCACTTCATCCTCCTACATCATGTTTTAATAATATTCCTGTCCTCAGAATTTATATTTACATTTCTTTCCCTTCACCTTACTTCCCTTCCCTTCCCTTCCCTTCCCTTCCTTCCTTTCCCCCGTCCCGACCGTCAGCCCGTCCCCCCGGTCCGTTCCTTCCCGTCCCGTCCCGTCCCGTCCCGTCCCCTTCATCACACACACACACACACACACACACACACACACACACACGTACATTTTCCCTCCTGACTTGCACCGAGGCCACAGACACTTAAATATTGCAATCCCCTCCCCCTTAGGTCATGCCCCCCCACTCCCCCTCACCACCGCCACCACCGCCGCCCCTCTTAAAGGCGAGCGCATTGAAGAGGAACAGACTGAGTGAAAATAAATGACAGCCGACGAAAAAAAATGGTGATGAAAAAATGGATTAAAAAAAGGAGGGCGTGGTGGATGGGGTTGGAGGGGGGGAAGTGGTGGTGGTGGTGGGGGAGGGAATGGAGGGAAGGGATGGGAGTTTTTTTTCTTTTTTGTGTGTTTTGCGTAGTCTGTTAGCTTGTGGTACATACTCTTCTTCCTCTTCTTATTCTTGTTCTTGTTCTTTTTCTTCGTGTTCTTCTTCATTTTCTTCTTGTTCTTTTTGCTTCTCATTATTATCATTATTATTACTACTTCTATTAGTTTATCATCATCATCATTCCCTCTAGTCCTCACTGAACATTCACAAATTCACGCTACAAACTAACCCGAGAACAAGATACAACGGTTTCTCGAGTAGATTTGTCCGCCACTGGAACAGCCTTCCTGCCGGAGTGGTTAGTGCGGAAACGATCAACTAATATAGGAATGGCATTGATCGTTAATTTACTGCGTCAAGAGTGAACTAAACGTATGCAAGAGTATGTACAGAAGTGTTTTGATCTTTCCGCTAGTCATTTTAGTGGCTGACGGACTCATTAAAGCACTAAAAGCAGAATCATCATCATCGTCATCATCATCATCCTTATCTTCCTCTTCCTCCTCTTTCTCGTCACCACCATCATCATCCTTATGCTCCTGCTCCTCCTCCTCCTCATCATCATCATCACCATCTTCATTCTTATCCTCCTCCTCCTCCTCCTCCTCATCATCATCATCATCATCACCCTTATCATCCTTATTCTCCTCTTCCTCCTCCTCCTCATCATCATCACCATTTTCATCCCTATGCTCCTCCTTCTCACCATCATCATCATCATCAACGTTATCATCCCTATCCTTCTTTTCCTCCTCCTCCTCCTCATCATCAAC
>NC_066568.1:10894968-10969968 GCF_024679095.1 Eriocheir sinensis | reverse complement strand
GGATTTCATAGGAAGCGGTCGGCGAGTCTCTGGGAGCCGGGAATCCCTTCAAGAACTTCGCAATGATATGTTTCGCTGGATCGTATAAGAGCTAGTTAAAGAGAAATATAGAGACGGGCACACACACACACACACGCACACGCACACACACACACACACACACACACACACACACACACACACACACACACACACACACACACACACACACACACAAACAGATGCCTTGATGTAACTGCAGGTCTATCAAATGAGTCTCCGGTTTTATTCTTTTTTATCATCATTATTTTCTGCAAGATTTTTTATTTCAGAGCCTTAAAAAAATTATACTTTGCAAGGTCTTATTAGCACTAGTTAAGGAGGAATGTATACACTGGCATACACACACACACACACACACACACACACACACACACACACACACACACACACACACACACACACACACACACACACGTCATGATGTAACTGCAGGAATATAAATAATTGCATCTTTTCGTTATTTCATGTTTTTCAGCGTGATTTTAATTGTTTCATCATGTTTTGTTCATTTTATATTGTTTTATCATTCATTATCTTGTTTTTTCATTTTATACATTTTCATCATTCATTGTTTTATTTTTCATTTCATATTTTTTCATCATTTTGTATTTTTTCTTCATATCTTTTCATAATTTTATGTATTTTCATCATCGTTTTCTTTTTTTTGCGTTTTATATATTTTTCATTATTTTGTATTATTTCGTCATATTCTTTCATTCCTTTACATTTTTCATTATCTTATAATCAATTCATCTTTCATATTTTCAATCGTTATATATTTTTCAGGTTTTTATATTTTTCATGATTGCATTTTTCATCATTTTATATATATATATATATATATATATATATATATATATATATATATATATATATATATATATATATATATATATATATATATATATATATATATATTATACCTTTTCATAATATTTTTCAGATTCCGGGCTTTAAGACTTTCCAATAATATACTTTTGCAGCCTCTTGTTGGTCCTAATTAAAATATATTTATGTGAACGAACGCACACACTATATATATATATATATATATATATATATCTATATATATATATATATATATATATATATATATATATATATATATATATATATATATATATATATATTTACTTTTATTAATCCTTTTGATTTTTTGTGATATTTGTTGTTTTTATTGTATTATATTATTCGACATTATTCTCTGCACACACGCACGCACGATTATTATATACTTTGATGTTTACTTATGCAGTTGTAATATTTACATGCTATTTATTTCGATTATATTTATTTTTTCTCTTTTATTTTATTATTTTTCGGCAGTATTCCTCGCAAGGCTCGCGGCTCAAGGTCTTGCAAATAACACGCCTCGCAGGTTCGTGTGAGCCCTACTTAAGGAGAAATCAGTTGCTCGCACGCACGCACGCACGCACTCAGGCACGCAGACACGCACACGCTATCGCACCTCTTTTTCTCCCCGACGGTGTAATTGTTTTTTTGATTTTTTTTCAAAGTACATTTATTGCTGTTTCTGCTTTTATTTTTTATATTGCTTTCATTCCAGTGTTTGATCTCAGTGTGCTCATTTCATTTCAGTTTTCACTATGTCATTCCAACCTTTTTTTTCTCCCAAAGCCATTACTTTTATTCCTAGTTCTTTGTATTCATTCATTTGCTTGATCTCTGTGTTTAATTTCACGCCATTTTTCACTTTATCCCATTCACCATTTTTTCACTTTGAGGTATTGCATGCTTGTCTGGTTCCTAGTAATTGCTCTGCGTTCCTATATTTTCATACTACAGTGTAATGTATATTTTCTCATTTGCAATTTGTCGTCTATTGTCTACCATACGCGGTGCAGTGGTTAGCGTCCCTTGCTACGAATCTGCGGGCCCAGGTTCGAATCCCGGCCCGGGTAGTTGGAGTGTAGATAACCCAGCTGTTCATCCTCTGTTTTGTGCTGGTAGATAAATGTGTACCTGAGGAAACCTGGGGAAGGTAAACAGTGGTAACCCGGATGTCACACTGGCCTTGTGTCCCGGGGTTATGGGTTCTTCCTATAACATGTTCAAGGGTCTATGCGACGGAGATGAGCACGCGCAGCTATAGCGTGTGTCACTATCTTTACCTTTGACCTTAATTATACTTCTTCAATTCCATCTCTTTCATGTACTGTTGGTCATGCCTCATCTATTATTTTCCCTTCTTAATTTTCAACTATAATATTCTTTGCACTTTGATATTCTGTTGCTTATGCTTCTCATCCTTTATTCTTCCTCCTTGATTTCTCACTCTAATATTCTCTGCACTTTAACGTATACGAAACTATTATCTTCCCTTGATTATCACTCCTCTGTTTCATCTCTTTCACTGTCTGTTGTTTACGCCTCTCATCAACTACTTTCTCCTTCTTAATTTCTCATTATAATATCATGTCCAGTATAATATGACGTATTTCAATTTTTTGTCCTCCCCCAATATTTCTTCTATTCCACATCTTTCATTATCTGCTGCTTATGCCTTTCATTTACTATTTACACCTTTTTCATGATAATTTTTTCGAGATTCCTGGCTTTAAATTCTTATCACAATATTCTTTGCAGTGTAATGTTGTGTATTATAAATTAGTCTTTCTCTAATTATCCTTCTTTTATTTAATCTCTTTCAATTGTCTGTTGTCTGTGCCTCTCATTCACCACTTTTCCTCTTTAATTTCTCACAATAATATTTTGCACTTTATTTTCTTCAGCGCCGTGTATCTTTATTGCTTTTATCGTCCATTGTTTCATCATATTCTCGTCTGATGATTTTTTTTCACTTTTACTTGTGTTTTAATCTGTTACTCAAAGTCATTTCTCGATATACAGTCTCATTTCTTTTTCCCTTTTCTTGTAGTGCAATATTTTTTCTTGTTTCTATTTATTGTTCTTTTTATTCATTCATTTGTTCATTAATTGTTCATTTTCGTCATGTTCTCATTTATGCCTTCTTTCTCCCTTACCCGTCTTTTGATCCTTCGTTTTTTTCGTATTTTCTTGCTAAACAATCTAATTTCTTTTTCCCGTTTCTTCTAGTGCAATTTTTTTTCTTGTTCCTCTTCATCGTTCTCTCTTCTAGTATTTATGTAATTTTCTCATTTATTCCTTTTTTTCTCTCTTACCTGTTTTTTAATGTATCTTTTTTTAGTCATTTTTCGTTCAACAATCTAATTTCCTTTCCCGTTTCTTCAAGTGCTACATTTTTTTCTTGTTCCTCTTCACCGTTCTCCCTTCCTCGTATTTATGTCATTTTTTATCCCATCTCTCTCATTGTCCGTTGCTTCTGCCTCTAATTCATTTTTCATTCACCTCTCATTATGCCTTTTTTCAACGCTTTTTCTTTTCTGTTCATAATGCATAAAAGATTTCTTCCCATTTTGCTGCATTTGCCGTTCTCTCCTTCATTATATATTTTTTTTCTCATTTTATCCTTCTCATTGCCTTTTGCGTGTGTCATGATCATTTTTATCCCTTCTCTCTTTCTCTTTATCTATCTATTTATTTGTCTGTCTATTTGTATATCTGTGTCTACCGGTCTATCTATCTATATGTCTATCTGTCTGTCTATATCCATCTATCTATCTGTCTAACTAACTAACTAACTAACAATCTTTCCATCTATCTATACCTTTCTCTATGTCTATCTCTGTCTATATCTATGTATCTGCCTCAATTTGTCTGTATGTGTATCTCCCTCTCTACCTCTCTACCTATCTATCTATCTATCTATCTATCTTTCTATCCCTCTCTCATCTTTTATTTATCGTTCTTCGTTTTTTACTTCGTTTTTATTTCAGCTTTTCCATTTTTCCGTCATTTCTCGTCATAAAATTCTCACGCTCTTTCCTCCTCTATTTTTTATGAGTGGAAGAGTTTTCGTTTTTGCGTTTTTTTTCACTTCGTCTTTTTTCTTGTTTTTTGTTGGAGTTTAGCTTTCTTTTTTTATGGTTTTGCTCTATTGATTTATTTTTTCGTTTCGTTGTTATTTGTTTTAATGTTCTTGCTTGAGCCTTATTGAATGTTTTGAGGGAGATAATTATTTTTTCATTGTTGTTTTTCTTATCATTTGTTATATTTTTTTTACTTGTTTATGGTCTTTTTGTTGATTTAATTTGTTTTCTCTTTGTTTTATTTATCTCATTTTTCATTGCTTTATATTTTCGCCACTAATTTCTACCTTTGTTTGTTCACTTCTTATTAACCTTTTTAATTATTTCCTTTTATTTTGTTGTTGTCTCATATTTTCTGTTAATTTACTAATATTTTCATACCTTTAATTAATTTTCCTACTATTTAGCTTTTTTCTATTTCCTATTTTGCTATTCTTTCTTTGTTCATCCTTCATAGTTTTCTGTTCACCTATTTCCAATCTATTTGTTACTAATAACTTTATATTTTTATATCTTCATTATTTTCTTGTTAAGCTCCTTTTATTTGTACGCATTTCTATTTCCCTTCAACATTTTCTTCTTCTTTTATTTTGTTTTCCTCATTTGTATTTCTATATATTTTCCTATTTTGCTATTAATTTTGTGTCATTTGAACTCTACGTCCTTATTTTCCATCCATTATATATTTTTAAGTTTTTTTTCTATTTGTCATTTGTTTTTGGTTGATTCTGCTATTATAATCAAGTGTTTTTTTCATAACGTTCACTTTGTTTATTTTTTAGCTTCTTTCTGTATTTCCTCCTTTCGCTTAAATTAGGCAGATTCATTATTGTTTTCCTCCTATTTTTTGCTTTTGCCTGTATGATTTTTGTCCTTATTTTCTCCATTATATTAACATGTAATTTCTCTGTTGCCATTTGAATTGTTTGCTCTCCTAATTACTATCTTTTTATCAGTTCACTAATTTCATTCTTTATAAAAATGATTCAGCCTTCTCTATAATTATCCATCTAATCATTTTACGCATTCGACTTTTAATTCTCCTCCTTTTGATGACTGATTTTCTCCCTTATTTTTCTTCACTAATTTTCTTCTCTGTTCATTAATTTATTCCTCCCCGGCCGTTGTTGATATTGTGAGTCCGGGCTCCTCTTTTTTTTTTTCTTGTATGGTCACCAGCAACATCTTTTTCCCTCGTGTTCAAATCATCCATTCCAAATCATCCTTCACTTAACAATATGTATACATTTTCATCTCGGCCGGTTTTATCCCTGCTGCTATTTTTCCCTTCACAGACGTAGAAATGTTAATGATGTGTGTGCTGCAAGTGTTTTTATCGTGATTGCTATTCCTGGTATTGGTGTTATCTTCGTTGTTTTTATCATTATTATTATTGTTAGTTGCAGTGGTGGTGGTTGTGATGGTGATGGTGGTGATGGTGGTGATGTTTTATTTTACCGTAAAGGAGGCAGCTTAAGGGCAAACATATGATACAAAAAATGTGTGTTCTATTGATTATGTGAGTATTCTTGTATTCATCGTAATCTTCCTGTCATTGTGTTCTTTTTTCATTCCCTCACCTTCTTCCCCTTCATCTCACTAGTCTCGTTCTTCCCTTCATCCTTTTCATCCCATCACCTCACATTCCCATCTCTTTGTTTACCCTTCACCTTTCTTTCGTCTTATCCCTTCGTGTTCCTTTCAGTATTTCACCTTCCCTTCACCCATTCACTCCATCACTCTTAACTTAAGCTCCTCTGTTCACTCCCCTCACCGTCCCTTCAGTCTATTACCCCTCCACTTTCCCTTCACCCTTTCCGCTTTTCTCCTCCATGTCATCCCATTATCATTAACCTTTCCTCCTCTCTCCTCACCCTTCACCCTCCCTTCAACCCTTCACCCTTTCGCCTTTTCTTCATTCTCTCATCGCATCACTCTTTACTTTCCTTTCTTTCCCCCTCCCTAAAGCACCTGCAGGCTTTCTCTAATTAAGGGGCTCTATATGATGTTTGGGCCCAGGGCTCTAGTGGCGCGGGCGAATTTTATTTATAGAAACTGCCGTGATATCTATGACTTCACTTGGTAAATACTCCTCTCCGGTGCTTTTTTTCTTTTACGTTCCGCCTATGGCGTCGGTTGGCTTTCTTGGTGGGGGAGGGTTGTCGGCCTCAGTCCGTTAGTAAGGCAGGCAAATGCTATACAGTGGCGCCATCTTGCTCGGCCCATGCTGTCTCCTGGAGTTCACTTTTGATCCTCTTTTAGATAAAATCCAGAGTCCGGGATGATAGGCGGTCTTCAGGACAGCATGTGGGTAGTCTTAGGCCACTCGACGGTGACTGAAAATTGTCAGCTTGTAGCGGCGAACCTGGTTCCTTTAGGACGCCGCGCCCGCACGCTGACCACTCGGCCACCGCCATCGCTAAAGTTCAAGGATGATTGGTGGATGTTGGACAGCATGTGGGTATTCTTCAGTCTCTCACCAATGGACTTGAACCAGGGATCATGAGGTACACGTGCTGACCTTTCCGCCACCGCCTCCTCATTTCCCTTCATCGTTTTCTCATTCTTTACCCTTCCTTCAGGCCATCAGTCATTCCCTTCCACCCCTTTCCTCCCCTTCTCTCCCTTCCCTCCCCTACCCTTCTTCCCATCCCTCCTTCCCCTCTTTCCTCCCCTCTTTCCTTCCCCTCTTTCCATCCCCCTTCCCCTCCTCCCACTTCCCCTCCCCCTCGTTCCCCTTCCCTTCCCCTTCACCCATCACTCACGCCCACCATCACGTCACCATCATCACGACCCATTACACTATTACCACACCGCATTAGCACCACCACCACCACCACCACCACCACCACCACCAAACTGTTGACACCCGCCATTACCTCGTCATCCATCACCTCTATGGCGTGTTGGGGGTGATTCCATTCATCATTACTAGTACATTATTATTAGTGGGGGGAGGGGGGAGGGTGGTGGTGGGGGAAGGGGGAGGGTGTGGTGGTGGTGGTTTTATTACTATTGATGTTGATGTTTTATTGTTATTGTTACTATTGTTGTTATTATTATTATTATTATTATTATTATTATTATTATTATTATTATTATTATTATTATTATTATTATTATTATTATTATTATTATTATTATTATTATTATTATTATTATTATTATTATTATTATTATTATTATTATTATTATTATTATTATTATTATTATTATTATTTTCATTACTACTACAACTACTACTGCTACAACTACTACTACTACTACTACTACTACTACTACTACTACTACTGCTACTGCTACTACTACTACTTCTACTACTACTACCACCACTACTACTACCATCATCATTATTATTTTTGTTATTACTCTTCTTTTTCTTTTTCTTATTCTTTTTTTTCGTATTTTTTAAATTATTATTTTAAAATTCAGAATCCTCATCCTCTTCATAATCATCATCATTGTTATTATTACCAGTACTATCATCATTACTCTATTTATTTTCATCATTATTACCAAAATAAAACAATCATGATCCTCTTCACAGTTATCATTCATCATTGTTCTCACCATTCACTATTTTTATCATCACCGTCGCCATCGTTTACTCGCCGTCATTCAGGCATTGTCGGGAGCCTCGCCGCGGACCCTTAAGTCAACACAAGCCGCGGGACTGTCGGGAAAGTTTGGCAATGGCTCGAGGCGGGAAGGCGAGGCGAGGCGAGGCGAGGCAGACACCGGCGCGTATTGCCGAACATTTCGGGGCTCACACACCACAGGCCCACATTGATAAGGCTTTCGTAGAGGTTGTGTTAGTTTTCCCATGGGTAGTTTTATGAGTAGTGATAATTTTATGAGCCTAGTGGTAGTTTTATGAGCCTAGTGATAGTTTTATGAGTCTAGTGATAGTTTTATGAGTCTAGTGGTAGTTTTATGAGTCTAGTGGTAGTTTTATGAGTCTAGTGATAGTTTTATGAGTCTAGTGGTAGTTTTATGAGCCTAGTGATAGTTTTATGAGGCTAGTGATAGTTTTATGAGTCTAGTGATAGTTTTATGAGCCTAGTGATAGTTTTATGAGTCTAGTGATAGTTTTATGAGCCTAGTGATAGTTTTATGAGTATGTGATAGTTTTATGAGTCTAGTGATAGTTTTATGAGTCTAGTGATAGTTTTATGAGGCTAGTGATAGTTTTATGAGTCTAGTGATAGTTTTATGAGCCTAGTGATAGTTTTATGAGTCTAGTGATAATTTTATGAGTCTAGTGATAGTTTTATGAGCCTAGTGGTAGTTTTATGAGCCTAGTGGTAGTTTTATGAGCCTAGTGATAGTTTTATGAGCCTAGTGATAGTTTTATGAGCCTAGTGATAGTTTTATGAGCCTAGTGGTAGTTTTATGAGTCTAGTGATAGTTTTATGAGCCTAGTGATAGTTTTATGAGTCTAGTGATAGTTTTATGAGTCTAGTGATAGTTTTATGAGTCTAGTGATAGTTTTATGAGCCTAGTGATAGTGTTATGAGTCTAGTGATAGTTTTATGAGTCTAGTGATAATTTTATGAGTCTAGTGATAGTTTTATGAGCCTAGTGGTAGTTTTTTGAGCCTAGTGGTAGTTTTATGAGTCTAGTGATAGTTTTATGAGTCTAGTGATAGTTTTATGAGTCTAGTGATAGTTTTATGAGTCTAGTGGCAGTTTTATGAGTCTAGTGATAGTTTTATGAGTCTAGTGGCAGTTTTATGAGTCTAGTGGTAGTTTTATGAGCCTAGTGGTAGTTTTATGAGCCTAGTGATAGTTTGGCAAGACCTCTGCACCGTGAACCCGAAGCACACTCTTGTGAACCTGACTTTTCTCCTTTGTGGTCTTTGGAAATATATGTTGTGAGAGTCGAAAGCGTTTGAAAATACAGGTTATAGACATTTGGGGGCTTATACACCCACATTTGATAAGGCTTTGGTAGAGGTTATGTTAGTAAATCCATAGGTAGTTGAGGATTGTGGTAGCTTAATCAGGTTTTTGCACCATAAATGGTATAACGCTGTACCAAGGGATCGTTTTGGGTCTGTTATAATCCATCATCCATGACCAGCGACTTTATGGCATGACCAGTGATATTATGGCATGCCTGGTGACACCCTACCCTAAACCTCTGTCCCTCTGTTTCTATTTACTACTTTCCTTAGGCCTCTTTCTCCTTCTCTCGTCACTTTCTCTCACATTTTTCATCCTCCTCTTTTATCCCTCAGTTTCTATAACCTTCTACATTCTCTCTTCCTCTTTCTCCTTCCCTCATTGCTTTCACCTTCACATTTGTCACTCTTCCCCTCCTGTTCTCTCATTTATATAACTTACATTCTCCTGTCCCCATTCTTTTTCTTTCGTCGCTTTCACATTCACATTTAATATCTTCCCCCTCTGTCCCTCCATTTTTATAACCTACATTTTCTCTCGTCTTCTTTCTCCTTCATTTTCGTCGCTTTCGCTGTCATTTATTTCCCTCTGTTTTCCCTTCCATGTCTATAATGTGCCTTCTCTCTTCTTTCTCCTCGTCGCTATCTCTTTCACGCTTATCCTCCTCCCCGTCTGTTCCTCGATATCTATAATCTATATTCTGCTGTCCTCTTCTTTCTTCTTTCGTCTCTTTCAGTGTTATTTATTGCCCTACCTCTCCGTCCTCCCATTTCTACAATCTTCTACATTTTCTCGGCCTCTTTCTCCTTCCCTCGTCGCTTTCTCATTCACATTTATTAACTTCTTCTGTTCCACCGTTTCATTAGTCTTCTGTATTCTCTCGTCCTTTTTCTGCTTCTTTCTTCGCTTTCACTTTCATTTTCTCTCTCTCGGCGTCTCGGGTGTTTTGGGATTGTTGGATGGGCGGCTTACAGTATCCGCACTCCTCCCTCCTACCTGCTTCGTCTCTTAATAATAATCAGTAAATTGGTTGGCAGCACAAATTATAGAAGTCATTATGTTTTTTATGATGAAGGAGGCACGCCGAGGGTTCGATAAGATGGGAATTATTACTTATATACTGCAGTAATGTGTTGCTTCCTCCCCCGTCTTCTATCCCAAGAGATATAACTTACTTGTATATCGAATGAGAACGCACAGAAGTTACAACGGGGACTTAACTATCTGAATGGACGAATAAATAGTGGATGCAATTTGATATTCCCAAGTGCGACATGCTTATTGTCGTAAAGAACGACTATCAATAATTAAGTTTCTGACACGAATAACCTTTGTCATGCCAGCCGTGGTAGGGACCGGTGGGCGTTGCAGTCCCGGGCGAGGGCGAGGCAAGCCTTGTCGGAGCGCCGTGAACACGCTAACACGACATTGAGTTTTTATATCTAGAAACGTACTTAACATAAGTTCTGAAGTTATCCTCGAGTTATGCGTGTCATTAGTCAGGCCTTGCTGGGATTATGTCGTCCCGTGCTGGTACGCTTATTAAAGGATGGACTTGCAAGCTTTAGAACATAGGCAATTAAGAATAACAGGGAAGCCGGTGGCTGAGTGGCTAGCGTGCGAGCACGGCGTCTTGGAGGACGTGGGATCGCGTCCCGCCCGCCGCCACAAGCTGGGATTTTTCAGTCACCGACGAGTGGCCTAAGACTACCCACTTGCTGTCCTGAAGACCACCTATCAACCCCGACTCTAGAACTATAAAAAAATAACGAAAGATTTAGAAAGCAATATAGAAAGATAAAGAAGATATATGAATCGCACGAAGAGGAACGGAGAGACAGTTATTGGAACGGAAATGTAGAAACATAGACAACGAGTATCATGGATTAAGGAATAGACAAAGACTGAAGTTATTTATTTAGGCCTTGCTTGGATTACATTGTCCAGTGCTGGTCCGCTTATTAAGAAATGGACGTGGAAGCTTCAGAATGTGCAATGAACAACACCACACGAATGATTTAGAAAGCTAAGAATAACACAACGAGAGATGGAGAAAAAGATTGGTTTCAACTACAAGAGATGGGAAACGAAAGAAGAATAGGCAAATAAGAGGAGACAGAGGAAGGTAAGGAATAGACAAATAAACAAAGAATAGAGGCAAAAGTTGGGTTTAGCAAAGAGAGATAGGAAACGGAGAATAGACATAGGAGAGTAAACGAAGATTAGACGAAGGAAGAACAGACAAAAAACAGAAAAAAAATAATAGACAAAGGACTATTAAGAAATGGACTTAGGCAGGTCATACCAAGCGTTGAACTGACAACAGATTAACAAAAAAGTAGGAGAGTGGCAATCCTTGAAGTGTAGGAATCATAACAAAAGAAAAACCTTTGCCGGGGCTGGATGGAGCACACTGATATTGACATTGGGAAAGGCCTTTATTCAGCAGTGGACTACATAATAGGTATAGATAATGATGATTGCATAAATATTAGGCAGCTGGGTGGAGGACGTTGGGAAAGGCCTTTGTTCTGCAGTCTATTAGCAATGGCTGAAGATGATGATGATGATGATAATTGGCAAAACTCAGTCACGTCTACGAAAGTTACAAATCAGGAAATTCTCTCTCTCTCTCTCTCTCTCTCTCTCTCTCTCTCTCTCTCTCTCTCTCTCTCTCTCTCTCTCTCTCTCTCTCTCTCTCTCTCTCTCTCTCCCCCAACCCCCCACTTATATATTACCTGCCTCTCACTCAGGTTCTCTTGTTATTAGCTTCATCTTTATTTTTGTATATTTAGATTTATTATTTCCTACGCAATTACGTCTTTCTTCATACAATTCTACAACTTCTCCGTTTCGCTATTTTTCTTGCTAATAAATTTGCTTTACTATATTATTTCCTTCCACTCAGGTTTCTCAAAGTTTAATTACTCGATTTATTTTTATTTTTTCTGCCTTAATTGTCAACGTAATAAATTTTCCCTCAGTAATATTTCCCCTCATTAGAGTTTCTTTCCCAGTCTAATCTTTCGTTTTTGTTACACAATTAACATTTTATTTGTAGTCCTAAACTATATTTTTCATTTATTCTCTTTCTTTTCGTAACTAATTTACTTGATAATAATTCCTTCAGCCATTTACATTTATTTTCTCATGCCTATTTACAGGTATTTTTACTCGCTCCACAGTCATTTTTTTCCTTCCCCTTATACATCTCATTTTCCTTTCCTTTCCCTTACCACTTTTTTTTTAAGACGATAAAATTGTTTTCAGTGCATTTTTCATCATTTACGTTTCCTTCAAACAAAGTATTCACACACTTTTCCTTATTATGGGAGTTTTACACAGCCAATATTTCTTTTAACTTTTGTGCACCGTCCTCTTCCCATTTTCTTTTATCTAATTTGTTTCAGATTCTCTTCCACGTTTCTTCCTCATTTGCTGCACACATAAATTCCTTTCAGCCTTAGTTAGCATCCTTGCCCAACAATCAGTCATTTTAAGTTTTCTCCAACGTCTCATTTTCCTTACCATTCCTCTACCACTCTTTCTCCAAGATATATTGGTCCTCAACGCACTTTTTTCATTATTTTCTTTGCCTTAAAAAATCTGTTTACATCTTTTTTTATGTTGGTATTTCTGCATTCAATATTTGTTTCTTTTACCTTTTTGCAACATCTTCATCCCTTTTTTTTTTTCTATTTCTAAGGTTTTCTTCTACGTCTCTTCCTCGTTTTCTACACAAATCACTTCCTTTCAAGCTTCTACAGCGTCCTTGAGCGGCCTCTCTATACAAACTATTCATAAAAGTCTCGACGATTTTATTTTTCTACAGAACCAACAACAATAGCAAATTCGGTCCTTCAGCAACGTACCTCATTTTTTTTTGTATATGTTTTCAGTTTTATTCTGTTCCCGTTTTCTTTTTCTTCTCCCACTATTATTTTATTTCCATTCTCTTTTATTCTACTTTTACTGTTTACCGTTGATGAGGTCTCAGGCTCCGGTCCGCCACCATAGCAGCGCTCCACAAGGCCGCCAGCATTATAGTAGCAATATTAGCACCGAAAGTTGTCCTCAATCCTTATGTTTGTAAAGTAATAAGTGAGTCTTCAGCGCTTTCTTGAAGATTGCCATTCTGCCACTATTCTTAACATCCCCGGCGGTGTCCAAATAAAAACCCTGTTGTAAATTTCTCATATAATATTCGTTCTTTTTCCTCGTTCTTCAGGTATTATTTTTCAGACGTTTTCTTTTTCACAGTCGTTTTCTTCAATAAAATTTTTACTCGTTTTCTCTAATACCGTTTTCTTTTTATATTTGTTTTCTACTTTTTTTTGTTCTGCCTGTTTTATATATTTTCCCGCTCTCTTTTTGCACTCGTTTTCTAATTCTCGTTCTCCTACCGGACATGTTTTCTTTTATTCCAGTTGTCTTTATCCCATTCTTCAAATTTCAAATAGTACCTGTTCTCTACTTTCTACCCATTTTCTATCTCACATCGTTTTCTTCACAATACTTCACTGCCCTATTAATTAAGTCGTATTTTTTTTGCACTAGTTTTCTATTTCTCTCGTTCACCCACTTTTATATGATTTTCGTTCTCTTTTCACTCGTTTTCTTTATATCGTTCTCCTCTTTTTCCTTGTTCTCTCATTTTTCTTATACTTTTCCCTCTTTCTCTTCTCATTTTTCTTTTATTTACGATGTTTTTCTCACTTTCAGCTTTATTTAGTTCCTGTTCCTTATTTTCTACCCATTTTTTATCATACGTTCGTTTTCCTCACATTAGCTCAGTGCCCCATTAAAAGCCTGGTCTCCGTCCATTTGCATGTATTCATATTTAAGGGAACAAGATCGGCCGCCTCCTCGTGCTGTCCCTTCATATTGTGACCTACCATTGACTGATAACCCTTTTGTGTTTGTGGGTAGGTTGAGGGAGGGAGGAAGGGGGAGGAGGAGGAGGAGGAAGAGGAAGAGGAGGAGGAAGAGGAGGAAAGGAGAAAGAGAGAGAGAGAGAGAGAGAGAGAGAGAGAGAGAGAGAGAAGAAAAGAAAAAGAGAAAGAGAAGGGGAAGAGAGAAAGAGAAGGAGAAATGGAGAAAAGGAGAAACAGAAAAAGAGGAGAAAGAGAAAAAAGAGGAGGAGAAAGAGAGAGAAAAGCAAGGAGAAGAAAGAAAGAGAAAAAACAAAGAGAAGGAAGCAGAAAGATAGAAAGATAAGCAGGGAGAAAGAAGGAGAAGCAGAAAAAGAGGATAAAGAGAAAAGAGGAGGGGTAGGAGGAGAAAGAGATAAATAGAAGAGAGAGAAGGAGAAGGAGAAGAAAGAATGAGAAAAAAAGAAGGAAGCAGAAAGATAGAAAGAAAAGTAGAAAAAAGGGGAAACAGTAAAGAAAAACAGAAAAAAAAGGAACAGAAGAAAAAGAGATATATAAACAGACCTATCCAGCAGGCCTTGACCAGTAACACTCTCATGCCAGATTCACGCCTAACCTTTTCTAACAAGTGATCGGGACATCGCTCTACTGCCGGTGTTCCCTGCGTCTTGTACAGTATTCAGGCTAATGCGTCTCAGCCTCGGGGTCGCCGCATTTTATAATCACTTGCTGTTTTTCGGTACATTTGGTATCAGACAGAGAGATAGACAGAAACAGAAAGACAGGGAGACAGAGACAAATCGACTAAGAAAGAGTGCAAAAAGATACAGGCAGTTATAGACAGAAACAGACATAGATATAGACGAAAACAGAGAAAGAGAGGAGACAGGAATACAGGCACAGAGACAGACATAACCAGGAACAGAAAAAGAAAATGAGAGACATATAGAGACAGAAATAGAGATACAGAGAGAGAAACAGAGAAAGATCGATACGGATACAGACAGACATATAAGAGAGAGAGAGAGAGAGAGAGAGAGAGAGAGAGAGAGAGAGAGAGAATTTTTCTTTTTTCTGTTATATTTTGCTTTTTACACTTTTCCTTTTTTCCTTTTTTTCCTTTCCTTCCTTCTCTCCATTTTTTCCATCCCTTGCTTCCTTCTCTTCATCTCTCTCCCTCTTTCCTTCCTTATTTTTTTTCTCTCTCTCTCTCTCTCTCTCTCTCTCTCTCTCTCTCTCTCTCTCTCTCTCTCTCTCTCTCTCTCTCTCTCTCTCTCTCTCTCTCTCTCTCTCAAGTCGCAAGGGAATTACGTTTACTGCACCGGCGACGTAATCACACATAATGAACCCTTAGTCTGTGTTGCTGTCTTTATAATTATCGCGATCTAAAGGAAGGGTTGCGTTATTTTATCAAACTAATTTCTTGTTACTTGATCCTCTCATTTTGCCGGGTCTTGTTTTTATGTTTTAATTGTATGTCCTCTACTTCATTGTCTTTGTCTTTAATTACTTCTTTGTGTCTCAAGTGTGTTGGGGTGACAGACTTGGTAGCTTTTAGTGTTTGTGTTTTTCTGATGTTACTTATTGTGTGTTATGTATGATAAATAGATGGAATGTGAGTTGCAATTCATTTCCTTCGTATTTTTCTTTCCTTTCATTTATTCATTTTTATTTTGAGTAGCGATTATTTTTCTTACTTGTTTCTTTCCTTCCTTCTTCCCATCCGGCTTTCTTTTCATCCTTTCTTTCTGACCCCTGCTACCTCCCTGCCCCTTTTCATTTCTTCCTTCTTTATTCACTTTTTCCTTTCTTTTCTCTTTTCCATCCTTCCTTTCTTTCCGACCCCCGCTACCTCCCTTTTTCTTTCCCTCCTTCCTTTTTTCCCTTTTATCGTTTGGCCTTTTCTCCTTCCCTTTCTTCTTCTCTTTTTTCTGTCCATTTCTTTCTTCAGTCCTCCTCTCTATTCTACATGATGGATTAGTGAACAGACAAATCGTATACTCATTTTTAATCCTTTTTTCTGTCTTTCCTCTTCTCCTTCCCCGGCTATTTCCTGTCCTTTCTTTCCTTCATTTTTCGTCTTTTCTCTCTTCCCTTTTTCCTTTCTTTTATCCGTCCATCGTTACCTCCTCTCCTATTTTCTTCCATTTCTTCATCCCTAACCTCCTCACCTCCTCATCCACTATACCAGCTCGCTTCTTCCTCCTTCCTTCCTTCCCTAACCTTACCCTACACCTACCAACTGGTGTCCTCTGTCCCTTATTACCTTCCCTTCATAACCTCATCCCACCCTCTTTCTCTCATGTGGATTACTGAACGGAATAACCTGTTACGTACTCCCATCTATTCCCTTCACCCCACAACTACATCTGTTCGCCTCTTCTTCAGATAACTCAATACAAAACGCGAGAGACACAGATGTTTTAGTACTATCAAGGGACCTCAGAATGGGATCGTGAGGGTAATGCTTAAGAATGCGCCACAATAGGAAAGGTTTGGGAGATGTTGGTTTATATAGCTCGAAAAATGGATGTTATATTTTGTCATTGTGAACTTCAAGAGACCAGACTATCTAATATTATATGAATTTTTTATTGTTCTTTTCTTTTGTTTTATGTTTGAGTCTCTATGTGTGAACAAATTGGTTGCAGTCAGTCAGTCAAATAGCCACACAGTCAATCAGTCAGTCAGTTAGTTAGTTAGTCACTCAATCAGTCAAATAGTCAGCCAGTATGTCAGTCAGTCACTCATTCAGACGTTCGTTAAGTCAGTCGTCAGTCAGTCAGTCAGTCAGTTAATCAATCAGTCAGCCAGTTAGTCAGCCTTTCAGTCAGGCAATCAGTCAGTCAGTCAGTCAGTCAGTCAGTCAGCCAGTCAGTCAGGCAATTAGTCAGTCAGTCAATCAGTCAGTCAGCCAGTCAGTCAGGCAATTAGTCAGTCAGTCAGTCGATCAATCAGTCAGTCAGTCAGTCAGTCAGTCAGTCAGTCAATCAGTCAGTCACCCATTCATTCAGTCAGTCAGTCGATCAGTCAGTCAGTCAGTCAGTCAGCTCTTGTTGGCAAAGGTCGCGTCCTTGGCAAATGTCCGTTAACGTCATATTCCTTGCAACGGGTTAATTATTTTTCACTTGAGATTTTTGTCACTCACTAATAGACGGCTGCGTAGAGATCAATTTATGTCCCTTTAGGTTATTAAGAGAGAGAGAGAGATGGATACATGAATAGAAATAAGGAAAGAAAGAAAGAAAGGGAGAGAAAAAGAAATAGAAAAAGAAAGAAAGAGAGAGAGAGGAAGATAGATAGAAAGAAAGAAGGACAAGAAAGGAGAAAAGAAAAGAAGAAAGAGAAAGATAGAGATGAAGATAAATAGATAAATAAGGTGATAGATAGACTGATGGATTGAAATGATTGTGTGATGAATAATTAACTGACAGCTAGATAGATAGACATAAGGAGAGACAGATAGATAGATAAATAGATAGATAGGTAGACAGATCGATAGACTGATAGATAAGTATATAGATGATGAACACTTGGAAATTAATGAACAAACATCACTGTGGCAAAAATCAATAACATATACAAACATATGATAAGAAATACGAGAACCATCGAACTGAAATGAACAGAAGAACACACATAGAGAAACAGAGACATTACATGTAAATTATAGCCAGCCAGTCATTGTTGGTTGCTCTGTCAATTTCGTGGTAGTGTGTCATTCATACAGAACAGTGTCATTGTGGGCGTACTCCGGTATTTATTAGGTGTACTGTGTCATTTTTATGGTGTAGTATCACATTGTGGGGTACATGGGGCCGGATTCTCAAACATTTCAGCGCCCTTACACACCTATTTGACAAGACTTTCATGGGAGTTTGGGGCATTTCCAAGGGTAGTTTTAAGACCCTGGTGGTGGTTTAACCCTTCTACTGCACCTTGAGCCCCCCAAAACACTCATGAGAACAAGACTTTCATGGGAGTTTAGGGCATTTCCAAGGGTAGTTTTAAGACCCTGGTGGTAGTTTAACCCTTCTCCTGCACCGTGAGCCCCCCAAAACACTCATGAAAACAAGACTTTCATGGGAGTTTGGGGCATTTCCAAGGGTAGTTTTAAGACCCTGGTGGTAGTTTAACCCTTCTCCTGCACCTTGAACCCCCCAAAACACTCATGAGAACAAGACTTTCATGGGAGTTTGGGGCATTTCCAAGGGTAGTTTTAAGACCCTGGTGGTGGTTTAACCCTTCTACTGCACCTTGAACCCCCCAAAACACTGATGAAAACAAGACTTTCATGGGAGTTTAGGGCATTTCCAAGGGTAGTTTTAAGACCCTGGTGGTGGTTTAACCCTTCTACTGCACCTTGAACCCCCCAAAACACTCATGAGAACAAGACTTTCATGGGAGTTTGGGGCATTTCCAAGGGTAGTTTTAAGACCCTGGTGGTAGTTTAACCCTTCACTTGAACCTTGAACCCACCAAAGCACTCATGAGAACCCGACTGATCTTCTTTTTGACCTTTGGAAATAGCAGATGTGTGTGGCGAAAGCGTATGAGAATACAAACCTTAGTCATTTGTGGGGTACTGTGTTATATGTATTTTTCAGAGTATTGTATTTACATTTTTTTATATTTTTAGATTCTTATTTTTTGCATTAAACATTGTATTTTATTTTGATTATAGTATTAATGTATTTTTATTTTATCAGCTATTTTCTTAAGTTTTATTATGCGTATTTGTTTTTCGCTTTAAATTCAACTTACCACTTTCTTCTCCATTCACATCCCTTATTTTAATCATTCAATCATTGGGGGCATACGCCGGGGTGCGCATCGCCTCGCCCACCTACGACGCCAACCCCGCCTTATACATTTGCAACTTGTAATATTTGTAGCCCTGCAATGTTTGATAATTGAGTTGGAAATAATAATAATAATAATAATAATAATAATAATAATAATAATAATAATAATAATAATAATAATAATAATAATAATAACAATAATAATAATAATAATAATAATAATGATAACAATAAGAATACCACCACCACCAACAACAACAACAGCAACAACACTTGAAACATTTAGAAACATTTATTTATTACCTTTTTTTTTTCAAGGTATATAGATTTATATTGTGTATTGTAGGTTAGCCATATTTTAAGCTAATACTTTTCGGGCAACAACAACAACAACAACAACAACAACAACAACAACAACACCATCGGCGGCCAAGCTGACTGACCCATTGCGTAACTCCTCTCAACGGATCATCTTCCTTTCCTTCCTCACCCAACAAAGTCCGTCCCTTCCCTCCCTAAGGCTCCGACCTCTTCCGGGACAGCCTTTATGCACCTCTTTTAGTTATTTCCCTTCAAAGCCTCGCCTCTATTCAGCCTTCCGTAAGAGTCTTTGATGAACTACTCTATGGCAGTGCGTTCTAAGAGGCCGTCGGTTATACGCTGTTTCTCAATCCTTCTTAAAAAAAGTTGATGGGGTATTCTATCTCAATGCTTTCTTAGAGGACACTAAAATACTATTCCCTGATCCTTCTACTCGTAAGAGGCTTTGATGAGCTGCTGTATGGCATTGCGTTCTGAGAGGTTCGTTTGATATATTCTGTTTCTCAATCCCTCTTAAAAAGTTGATGGGGTGTACTATGTTAATGTGTTTGTATGAGTGCCGACAGCTGCTATTTCTTTTTGCCCTAAGAGCCTATGATACGGTTCTGTATTTCATTGCGTTCTAAGAGGCTCGTTAGATGCTGTTTCTGGATCCGTCTGTGAAAACCTGATAAAGTACTCTGTGTGTTCGAAGAGGTCACTAAGATGCTATTCCTCGTTACCTCTTAGAAAAGCTGTTGTCGTACTGTATTTCTTTGGTTATATGCTTTTTTCTCTAGCCCTTAAAAAAAAAACTGAGGCTGTATTCTATCTCTGTGCTTTTTAGAGGACAATAACATAGTTTTCCCCGGTCCTTCTAAAAGTGTTTGATGCGTTACTATCTGGCAATGCGTACTGAGAGGCCCATTATAACATGTACTTCAAACCCTCTATGAAAAAGTGATGTTACTCTATCTCAATTCCTCTTTATAGGACAATATGACACTATTCCCCGATCCTTCTAAGAGTCTTTGATAAACTAGTATTTGGCAATGCGTTCTGAGAGGTCAATTATATCCTGTACTTCAATCCCACTGTGAAAAAGTGATAAGGCACTCAGTGTGTTCTAAGACTTAGGTAAAATATTATCCCCTGGTTCTTGTATGATGGGGTATTCAATGTCAGTGCTTTCTTAGAGTACGGTAACACTCTGTTCCTCGGTCCCTCTTTGAAGAATTGATAAGGTGCTCTATATTAATGCGTCCTGAGAGGTCCGTTATAAGCTATTTTTCAGTCCCTCTTTGAAAACGTGATAAGGTACTCAGTGTGTTCTAAGAGGTCACTTTTTTTTTTTTTTTTTTTTTTTTTTTTTTTACATATCTACCTGTAGCGCCGGTAGGCTTTCTTCAGGGGCCTGGTGCTCGCCCCAAGCCCGTCATGGCGCAGGCAATTTGTTTAAAGTAACGCCAGTTATACTTGGCTCATGCTGCCCCCCGGAACTCATTCTTGATTCACTTGGACGGTTTCTTCTAAGAGTCCGGGTTGATGGTGGTCTTCAGGACAGCATGTAGGTAGCCTTAGGCCACTCGGCGGTGAATGAAAAATCCCAGGTGGTAGCGTGGGGATTCGAACCGACGTTGTCCATGGCGCCGTGAATGCTAGGCCCACACGCTAACCAGTCAGCCACCGCCTACCCCATACTAAGATTCTAATAGAAACCTCTAAGAAAAGCTGTCGTCCCTATTTCTACATGTTCTGAAGAGTGCCATTAGGTGCTCCTCCTTACTCTCTATGAAAAACTGATAAGGTAGTCTATGTAAATGCGTTCCCAGTGTCCGGTTAGGCGGTAATCAGAGATCCTTCTAAAATTGTCATGAGGTATTGTATGTCAGTGGGTTCTTAGAGATCGGTAAAATCCTATTCTTCAGTTCCCCTAAGAAAGATTGATGGGGAACTCGATGTCAGTGTATTATGAGAGTGCGGTAAGATCCTATTTCTCGATCATCCTTAGAAAAACTGATTCCATACTGTCAATGCCTTCGGACAATGAGTTCAGTAAAATTATGTTCCTATCCCTCTTAGAAGAACTGATAAGACATTCTATTTCAATATGTTCTTAAGAGTGTCATTAGATCCTGTTTCTCTATCCTCCTAAGAGACTGTGATGACCTGATATGTTTATAAGAGTGCAGTCAGATGCCATACCTCGATCCCTATAAGAAAAAACTGGAGATACTCTGTCAATGTGTTCGCTGAGGTTTGTTAGATGTTGTTCCTCGATCTCTCACAGACCCATATCCACAAACATATGGTGAGGCTTTCGTGAGTTTGTGGGTACTTCCATGTGTGGTTTTCTGGGCTTAGTGATAGTTTAAAAGGCTTCCACACTCATGAGAACCCATCCTACCCTCTTCTTTAATCTGTTCCTCAATCCTCTCGTTCCACATTACTTTTGTTCTCCCATCCACCCATAAGCTTTATGATTTTTTTTTACAGCAAAGGAGAAAGCACAAGGGCACAAAAAGAGGAAACAATAAAAAAAAAGCCCGCTACTCGCTATTTACAAACGTTTCGCGACTCAAACACAAGCATTTAATAGGGGTTTATTAGAGATTGTGTTAGTATTTCATTGGCTAGCGTTTGACACGGCTGAATGTAAAAATGAATGACACACCATGAATGTAAAAAAAAAAAAGTCTTGATACCCTTGACTACTTTCCTTTGTGGCCTCTGGAAATAGCTGTTCTGGAGGCCTAAAGCCTCTGAACATGCCGAGCTAAGAGTCATTGATGAGGTACTTTATGCTAATGGATTCTTTAGAGGTTGGTTAGATGGTGTTTCTCTCTCTCTCTCTCTCTCTCTCTCTCTCTCTCTCTCTCTCTCTCTCTCTCTCTCTCTCTCTCTCTCTCTCTCTCTCCTTTTCTTTTTCTTTATATTTCTTTCTTTTTCTTTATTTATATTTCTTTCTTTTTCTTTATTTCATTCTTTCTCTCTTCCTTTTTATTTTATTTTTTTATTAATTTTCTCTTTCTTTCTTTTTCTTTCTTTTCTTTTTTCTTTTTTTTCTCTTTTCTTTCATCTCTCTCTCTCTCTCTCTCTCTCTCTCTCTCTCTCTCTCTCTCTCTCTCTCTCTCTCTCTCTCTCTCTCTCTCTCTCTCTCTCTCACACACACACACACACACACACACACACACACACACACACACACACACACACACACCTTCAACTCTCTAAAAACCTCGTATATTTGTTGCCCATAAGCTTCCTCTTGAAAAGCCTAATTGTCCATCTATTAGCTTGTCATATTGAGCCTGAGTGATCCATGTAGACTTTTCTTGAATGGGTCTTTTTATAGCTTATTAGTAGGTCATTAGTTTGTTTTTTTTCGATTTTGTTTTCCTTTTTCATATTTTTTTTGTATTTCTACATTTTTTTGGGGGGAGGATGTGTGTGTGTGTGTGTGTGTGTGTGTGTGTGTGTGTGTGTGTGTGTGTGTGTGTGTGTGTTGGTTTTGGTTCTGGATGTGTGTGTTTGTTTGTGTGAGGGGGTGGGAGGGGAGTGATGTGTGTGTGTGTTTGTGTGTGTGTGTTTGCATGTGTGTGTGTGTGTGTGTGTGTGTGTGTGTGTGTGTGTGTGTGTGTGTGTGTGTGTGTACATCCGGGTTACAAATTATTCCACGCGAGTTTCTTTTCCGATGTATGCTTCTGACCTGACCTTTGAACCCCTCTCTCTCTCTCTCTCTCTCTCTCTCTCTCTCTCTCTCTCTCTCTCTCTCTCTCTCTCTCTCTCTCTCTCTCTCTCTCTCTCTCTCTCTCTCTCTCTCTCTCTCTCTCTCTCTCTCCCTCTCTCTCTCTCTCTCTCTCTCTCTCTCTCTCTCTCTCTCTCTCTCTCTCTCTCTCTCTCTCTCTCTCTCTCTCTCTCTCTCTCTCTCTCTCTCTCTCTCTCTCTCTCTCTCTCTCTCTCTCTCTCTCTCTCTCTCTCTCTCTCTCTCTCTCCTCTCTCTCTCTCTCTCCTCCTTCTCTCCCCTCCTTCTCCTCCCTTCCTCCCACAGGTGTTCCCTCCCCTGTCAAATCCCAAGGTAATTTCTCCCCTACTGTGCTGCAGGTGATTTCTCTTTCTCTCTATCTCTCTCTCTCAGTCTCTATCTATCTATCTCTATCCATCTGTCTATCAATCTATCTTTTAACTCCTTCTTTCCTCCTCCTTCTTCTCTTTCTCCTCCATTTTATCGATATGTTTCTTTCCTTTCCTTTCCGTTCTTTTCTTTTCATTTTTCATAATTTCTTTTCGCTTTTGGCTTCCCTCCTAATTTCCTTTTCTTTCCCTCTTCCTTTCCTTTGTTAGTTTTTCTTTCTTTATTTATTCCTTCCTTTTCTATCTTTCCTTCTCCACTTTCTCTTCACCCTTGTCTCCTTCCCTTTTCCCTGTCTTCCTTTTCTGCCCTTCTCTTTTCCCTTTCTAGTATTTCTCCTGTCTGTCTCCCCTTTCTCTCCTCTCCTTTAATTTTCTCTCCAACCTTTCTTTCTTTCCTTCCTTCACCTCTTCTTCTCAGCTTGTTTTCCTTCAATTCTCCTCTTTTCCTTATTTTTTTTATTTTCCCTTTCCTTCAGCTACCTTTCCTTTTCATCCTCCCTCCTTCTCTTTGTCCTTCCCATATTTTTTTCTTTGTTCTTCCTTTTCCCATTCTCTCTCCTTCTCCTCCTCCTCCTTCTTTTTCTTCTTCTTTTTCTTCTTTTTCTCCCTCTTCTCGGTTGTCTCCATCTTTTTCTCCTTCCAATATAAATTCCTCGTTACTCTCTCTCTCTCTCTCTCTCTCTCTCTCTCTCTCTCTCTCTCTCTCTCTCTCTCTCTCTCTCTCTCTCTCTCTCTCTCTCTCTCTCTCTTTCATTTCTTTCCGTACTGCTCTCAAAGGTAACTTTATTCATCAACATTCTCTCCATCACACACACAAAAAAAAAATGAACAGATGAAGTTTACTATGTAAAAAAAAAAAAAAAAGATAATTGAATATGTGAATAAAATGAAGTAAAATGAAGTAAGATAAAAGATGGTGTATATGGACATTAGGATTCAAGCACACACACACACACACAAAAAAAAATCAATCAGTCAGTCAATTAATGTGTATAATTGGTTCACATCAATATAAGAGTTCAAACAAGAATCTCATATATAAAACACAACGCTGACACCAACATTTAAAAAAAAGATCTTGGTTTATAATAATCTGTGTTAGTTGAGAGACACGCTCAGGGGTTTGGAGTCGGATATTTTTTTTCTTTTTTACGTCGCGGCCTATTGCTCCGGTAGGCTTCTTCCTGGTTGGGCCTGATGGTCAGCCCAAGGCTTCTTCCCGGTGGGGCCTGATGGTCGGTCCAAGGCTTCTTCCCGGTGGGGCCTGATGGTCGGCCCAGCGCGTTCTGGCGCAGGCATGTGTTTATAGTGGCGCCATCTTGCATTGGCTCATGCTGCCCTCCCGGAGCTCATCTTCAAACCTAGTATCTAGAGTCCGGGTTGATGAGTGGTCTTCTGGACAGCATGTGGGTAGTTTTAAGCCACTCGGCGGCGGCTGAAAAATCCCAGTTTGGTGGCACCGGGCGGGGATTGAACTCGCGTCCTCCTGAACGCGGCGCCGTCACTCTGTCGACTCAGCCACATCCTCCATTTAATTTTAAGGCTGCGACTCCGACACCGACTCCAGAAAATTTTAAGGTTGCGACTCCGACTCCGACTCCAGGAAATTTTAAGGTTGCGACTCCGACTCCGACTCCAGGAAATTTTAAGGTTGCGACTCCGACTCCGACTCCAGGAAATTTTAAGGTTGCGACTCCGACTCCGACTCCACTCCATCCCCCTTCCCATCTTTAGCAGTACAATGGTCAGCAAATCAAACCAGCCACACCACACACCACACACCACACCACACCCAGCCGCACAACATCAGACGTATCGCGAAGAAATTTGAGTCGGAGATGTTTTTACCGACTACGGCCCCGACTCAGGCCAAAAGTAGGCGACTCTAGGAACTTCGACTCCATACCGCTAGGCATGATGATGTTATTGTAGATGAAGCGAGGCGGAACTTTAGAAGCCAATTACTTATACAACGAAAAAATTACATCGTCCGCTCCAGCAACTTGACGTTAATAAAAGTTCACATTGAATTAGCAGGGATGTCAGGGAGTTGGTTCCATTTTATTTTGTTTTATTATTTTTTCATTGTTTTCATTTTTTTTTCTCAGTTACATATTGTTTTAATCACTTATTTTATTTTATTCTATTTATATATTATTTCATCCATTTATTTTGTTTTATCTATTTTTATTTCAACGATTTATTTTATTTTGTTATTCGTTCATCATTTTTCATTTTATTTTATGTTATTTATTCATCATTTTAATCGTTTTATTTGATTTTATTTTATGATTTATTTAGAGAAACTTGTTTTGAATGGGAAATAGTGTGGAAATATCGCCCGAAATAATAGACATTATCATGAAGCCACGCTGTGAGTGAAAATATTGAATCAATGTCAGACAGAGCGTAGGTATTTATATTGTCTGCAGTTGCAAAAGTAAAAAAAACAAAGTAAAGCTGAATATATGTAACCCTAAAAAAATCAATGACAGGGGAAGCGCGGGTATTTCCCCTACCTTTCATCAACCTTGTCTTCTCCTTCTCCTCTTTCTCTTTGTCCTTCCCTTCTTTTGCTTTTGCTCGCAACTGGAAAACCAAAACCAATAAAATGCAAAACTAAAATAATGTAAAAATAAAAACAATCAATGAAACAAACCGTAGGTATGGTACAGCTGTATTGGCGGCAATTGGAAAACTAAAAACAAAAATGTAAAAAGAAAAATGGAAAGGAAAAAAATGGAAAAAATAAAAAGTCAGTCAAGCAAAGCGTAGGAATACAAGTTTTTTCGCCGATAATTGTAATCCTAAAAGCAAGGTGTAAAACTGAAAATATAATAAATACCTAAAAAAAAAAAAAAAAAAAAAAATCTGGGCAATCGCACTACTGAGGTTACTCTTCCTCCTCTTCCTTCTCCTCCTTCTCCTCCTCCTCTCTCTCCCTTCTACATTCTTCCTCCTCCTCCTCCTCTCTTTATTAAGCCTTCTCGTCTCTCCCTTCCTATGTATACCAAACCGACACGAAGGAAATTAGAATGACCTTTTTGACACCTGGATAACCTATTGACAGGAAATTCATATATTCCGGTCATGATAAATTATTACTTCTGCTCGATATTTAATACCAGTTTAACCGCTGATGCCGCCGCCATCAGCATGACAAGTCCGATCATATTTTGTCCAACTCTGAAATTACTACCGATGAAGGTTTGTATGCCGTCATATTACCTGCCACAAATAAAAGTTTACTAGTGGGACCAGATAGAAAGTATCCTAAACTGCTTAAAGAAACAAAAATGAGATACTCACTTCTCTCACGTCCTTGTCTAATATTGCTTTGCGAAATGACATTGTCCACCTTGATGAGAACAAACACTTTGCACCGATTTTTAAGAATGGTGAACCGGGTAAATATAGTCTCATTTAAAAAAAAAAGAATAGTAATTTCGATTATGAATTGGTGAAAGTAAAATTGGTGTATGTATTTTTTTTTTACAACAAAGGAGACAGCTCAAGGGCACAAAAAAAGGAAACAATAATAAAAAAAAGCCCGCTACTCGCTGCTCCTATAAAAAGAATCAAAAGAGGTGGCCGAAAGAGAGGTCAATTTCGGGAGGAGAGGTGTCCTGATACCCTCCTCTTGAAAGAGTTCAAGTCGTAGGCAGGAGGAAATACAGATGAAGGAAGATTGTTCCAGAGTTTACCAGCAAGAGGGATGAAAGAGTGAAGATGCTGGTTAACTCTTGCATAAGGGGTTTGGACAGTATAGGGATGAGCATGAGTAGAAAGTCGTGTGCAGCGGGGCCGCGGGAGGGGGGGAGGCATGCAGTTAGCAAGTTCAGAAGAGCAGTCAGCGTGAAAATAGCGATAGAAGATAGAAAGAGAGGCAACATCGCGACGGAATATTAGAGGTAGAAGACTATCAGTACGAGGAGGAGAGCTGATGAGACGAAGAGCCTTAGATTCCACTCTGTCCAGAAGAGCTGTGTGAGTGGAGGCCCCCCCCACGTGAGATGCATACTCCATACGAGGGCGGACAAGGCCCCTGTATATGGATAGCAATTCTGCGGGGGAGAAGAACTGGTGGAGACGATACAGAATGCCGAATGAATTGGTAATGTAAAGTATAGTCTTATTAGTAAAGTCGTTATTATATTCTTACTATTAAAGAAAGGAAGTTTGTTAATGAATTTGGAATCTGGGATGTATAGTATCATTGTTGAAAAAAAAGGACAGAAAGTGGAGTTTGCTTATGAATTAGACGGTGGAAAACTCAAAAGGAAAGGAAGTTTGTTGATGAATTGGGTGATGGAAAAGATAGCATAATTGTATAAAGAAAGAACAGAAAGTGGAGTTTGTTTATGAACTAGACGGTGAGAAACTAAAAAGCGCGCAGTGTGTTCAGGATCTTAAATGTCAAAATCGCGGCAAACATCAAATTAGATGATGTAATATAGTCCCTTTATAAAAACATGAGATTATGACCGGCGATATCGTCTGAAAGCGTACAGTGTGTTCATGATCTCAAGTGCCACAAATAATCGAACAATTCTCAAACTCTCACAACAATGCACTGAGCCAACGAACAAAGCAAATAGAATGTCGGACCTCATTATCAGAAACTTTAGTGGCAGCGCGATTGAATAATTAAAACAAAAAAACAAAAACAAAAAAATCGAGCGTCATTTCCTCCACCTTAATAATCGCTGACAGAAATAGAACGCCTTGGTGGGTGTTTGTTGTTCTTAGTTGAATGTCTTTGTGGTCCGAACATTATTGAAATCAATGTAAATTCTCTCTCTCTCTCTCTCTCTCTCTCTCTCTCTCTCTCTCTCTCTCTCTCTCTCTCTCTCTCTCTCTCTCTCTCTCTCTCTCTCTCTCTCTTAAATAATTCGTCCTCTCTCTCCAGGCTTCTCCATTCCTCTCTTCCCTCCCTTCTATTGCATATTTTCTTCCCTCCTCAGGTTTCTCTCCCTCATCCTCCTCCCCTCTTTCCCTCCCACATACTTCCTCCTCCTCCTCTTCCTCCTCTCTTTGGTAAGCCTTCTCGTCTCTCCCTTCCTCTCTCTCCCTCTGCTCCTCATCTCAATTTGTTTTCCTTTTCCCTAGGTTATCTCTCCCTCTTTCTCTCCATCTATCTTTATCTATTTCTCTATCCATCTTTGTTTATGTCTATTTATCTATCTTTTTCCACATTTTTTTCCTCCTTGCTCTCCTTCTCTCTTTTTATATGTTTTTTTTATCTTCCCTTCCTTCTATTTTTCTTCTTCCTTTTCCACATTTTTTCCACTTTCGTTTCCCTATTCCTGTCGTTTTCCCTTCCACTTCCCCTCCCTTTCTAGTTTTTTTTGTCATTTTTCCTCCCTATCTTCCTTCTCTTTTCCTTCCACTCTCTCTCTCTCTCTCTCTCTCTCTCTCTCTCTCTCTCTCTCTCTCTCTCTCTCTCTCTCTCTCTCTCTCTCTCTCTCTCTCTCTCTCTCTCTCTCTCTCTCTCTTGTATATATAATCTCCTTATAAGGCTTTTGTCTCTCCTTACCTCCTTACCTGTGTCATTATATTGGTTCTCAGGTAAGCTTGTCGTTCGTTTATTATTTGTTTTTATTTCCTCGCCCTGTTCCCTAATGAATCCCTATTAGGCAATCTTGTCTTCCTCTATTGATGTAATGTGATGTGACGACCCTGTATTATCTTATCTAACTTTTCCTTGTCCTTCCTAGCCTTCATTTTACTGATCTTAATTTTCCTTACCCTGCCTTACCTGACCTTATCTTACATCCTTACCTTACCTTAACTAGTCTAACCTAATCTTTCCTTTCCTTATTTTCCTTTCCCCCCTCCTTCCTTGTCCTATCTAACCCTAATTTTACTGATCTTAACTAACCTTACTTTACCTTATCTTGCCTTGCCTGACCTTATCTTACATCCTTACCTTACCTTAACTAGTCTAACCTAATCTTTCCTTTCCTTATTTTCCTTTCCCCCTCCTTCCTTGTCCTACTTAACTCTAATTTTACTGATCTTAACTAACCTTACTTTACCTTATCTTGCCTTGCCTGACCTTATCTTTCATCCTTACCTTACCTTAACTAGTCTAACCTTAACATAATCTTTCCTTGCCTTATTTTGCTTTCCTCCCTCCTTCCTTGTCCTACCAAGCCTTAATTTTACTGATCTTAACTAACCTTACTTTACCTTACCTTACCTTGCCTGACCTTATCTTACATCTTTACCTTACCTTAATTAGTCTAACCTAGCTTAACCTGATCTTTCTTTTCCTTATTTTGCTTTCTTCCCTTCTTCCTTGTCCTACCTAACCTTAATTTTACTGATTTTAATTAACCTTACTTTACCTTACCTTACCTTGCCTGACCTTATCTTACATCTTTACCTTACCTTAATTAGTCTAACCTAGCTTAACCTGATCTTTCCTTGTCTTATTTTGCTTTCTTTCTTTCTTACTTCTAACTTACTGCTTCATTTCGTATCGCAACACCATATCTAACCCTACTTTGCCTCACCTTTCCCTGCCTTACCCTACCTTAGCTCACCTTACCTTGTCTTATCTTACCTGACATTTCCAAGTCTAACCTAACTTTACTTTTCCTTTCTCTTGTACATCTTAATTTTTTTTTGTAAGTTGCTATACCTAACCTTACTTTGCCTCACCTTACCTTGACTTACCTTACCTTATCTTATCTTACCTGACATATCCAAATCTAACCTAACTTTACCTAACTATATTTTTCTTTTCTCTTGTAAATATTCATGTTTCTTTATAAGTTGCTATACCTGATCTTACCTTAGCTAACCTCTCCTAACCGTATATGACCTTACTAAATCTAACCTAACCTTTACTAACCTGACAACCTACTAAGTAGATGGCGCCACTATAAAACACTTGCCTGCGCCATAGCACCACCGGGCCCCACCAAGATAAAAGAATAAGCTTTCCTTTTAACTCTTCTTGTTTGTTTGTAAATTGTTGTTCCTCTTTAATTTAACCTTCCTCGTTTCCTCCTTTTTCGCCCATTCTGTCTTCTTTCCTCAGTAGCCCTCACCTCTTCCTCTATTCCCTCCTCCTCCTCCTCCTCCTCCTCCTCTTCCCTTCCCTTGGGCAATTACTTCTCCTCTGGTATTTAATTTCCTCTTTCTGCTAAAGCTCCTCTTCTTCCCCTTTGTTCTCCCTTATGTCCTCGCCTTACCTTACTTCTCCTTTTACTCTGTCTTTACTTCTTCCTCGTCCTTCTTCTCCTCCTCCTTCTCCTTCTCCTCCTTCTCTTCTTGTTCCTCCCTTTTGTGCTTAACTTTGCCTTTCTTCTGCTCTTCTACTTTCTCTCCTCTTTCTCCTTCTTTTCCTCCTCCTTTTCCTCCTCCTCTTCTTACTTTCTAGCTCTTTGTTTTATTTTGTTACATATTCTCCTTCGTCTTTCATTTTCTTTTTTCTTTCATTCATTCCTTCTCCAACTTCTCTTCGATCATGTCCTCCTCCTCCTCCTCCTCCTCCTCCTCCTCCTCCTTCTCTTCCTTCTCTTCTTCCTCCTTCATAAATCATTATTCATCTTACCATTATTCTACTTCGTTCACTCATTCTCTTCTCCATTTTCCTTTTCCTTTGCTTTCTATTGCATATTCTCTTCCCTCCTTCCTTCTTCCTTCTTATCTTCCTCCTTCTTCTCCTTCCCTTTCTCTTTCCTCATCCCTTTCAATTTATCTTTCTTCTACTCCTTTTTCTACTGCTTCATTTCCATTTCTTTACTAAACTGTCTCGTCCTTCTTCTCCTCTTCCTGCTCTTCATCTTCCTTCGTCTCTTTACCCGCTCACCTCAATTTCCCTCCCTTAATTAACCTTCTAATCATCCCCCTCCTCCTCGTCCTCATCATCTCTTCCCTCTCACACTTATCGTCTTTTCTCTTCCAATCTTATTTCCTTTTCCCTTCCCCTTATCGTGTCTTCTATAACAGGCGATCACTTTCTCTTCTCTCTCACTCCTCGTTTTCCTCTCACGTATCTTCGTCTCCTCCCTCTCCAATGCGGTGGTCGAGTGGTCAGCGTGTGGTGTCCTGGATGACCCGGGTTCGAGTCCCGCCCGCCTGTACAAGCTTACAAATTTCAGTCATCGCCGAGTGGCCTAAGACTACCCACATGCTGTCCTGATGGGCGCCTATCAACCCGGACTCTACATAAACTCTCTAAAAAGGATCAAGTGGAGCTCCGGGGGGCAGCGTGAGCCAGGCAAAGAATAGGGCCACTATAAACACTTGCCTGCGCCGTAACGGGCTGGGCCGACCATCAGGCCCCATCATGAAAGCGATATAGGCCAAAAGGCTTTCTCTGTCTATTTATGTATCTATTTAGGCATATCTATCCATCTATCATGTGTGTGTGTGTGTGTGTGTGTGTGTGTGTGTGTGTGTGTGTGTGTGTGTGTGTGTGTGTGTGTGTCTTTCATTTTCTCTCTCGTTGTCTGTATCAATTTAACTAACTATTTACATTACAAGAATACACAAGAACGTAAGGAGACTATAAGAGGCCAGTCAGTCAGTCAGTCAGTCAGTCAGTCAGCCAGCCAGTTAGTTAATCAGTCAATCAATCAGCTAGTCCTTCCTTCGTTACATAATTTTTTTCTTCCTTCCTTCTTTCCATCCTTTTGCCATTCAATAAGTCACCCATTCCTTCCTTCCTTCCTTCCTCCCTTCCTTCTTTCCCTCCTCAGTCAACCAGTCATTTAATTTACCGTAGCAGCTCCTGGTAACTCGTCATCTGGCATCACTTCCCTTTCCTCGTGTGTAAATCTCAGCAGCCTTCGCGGGAACTCGGTCGTATTTGCACTAACTTCATGACACGTCTGTTTTGCTCCTCCCCTCCTCCGCTACCCTCTGTGTGTGTGTGTGTGTGTGTGTGTGTGTGTGTGTGTGTGTGTGTGTGTGTGTGTGTGTGTGTGTGTGTACTTGCCTGCTCCTCTATCTCATTATTAGTTACTATTGTGATTACGTATTTCTTATTCATTATATTTGTTCTTTTTATTGATTCTTCTTCTTCTTCCCGTTTCAGCTTGTATATATTGATTTCTATGTATGTTTATCTACCAATCTATCTATCTGGGTGGCTGTGTACGTGTGGTTTTGTTTGTATTGATTTTTGTATGTGTTCCTATTTGTCAGTTTGTTTGTTTGTTTGTTTGTTTGGTTTGTGTGCCTGATCCCTTTCTCTCTTTCTCTGAGCTCTTTCTCTGTGTCTGTCTGTCTCTCTCTTTCTCTCTCTCTTTGATCTTTCTCTTTATCTCCTTGTTTGTTTGTTTGTTTCATTCTTTCTCTCTTTTTGTTTTTCTCACCCCCCACACTCACTCACCTACTCTCTCTCTCTCTCTCTCTCTCTCTCTCTCTCTCTCTCTCTCTCTCACCACACACACAGGTAGATAATTGGCAACACTGCTTTCTCTCACCTGGAAGAGTGGCAACGCTGCTCCATAACCTTATGCACTTCACAAAACATTTTAAAACCGAGAGAAAGAAAAAAAAGTTCGTAAAAATATATATACGAAAAAAAAGATTAAAAAACGAAACCAACGATGTAAAAGAAAACGCATTGTGGGGGGGGGAGAGAGAGAGAGAGAGAGAGAGAGAGAGAGAGAGAGAGAGAGAGAGAGAGAGAGAGAGAGAGAGAGAGAGAGAGAGAGAGAGAGAGAGAGAGAGAGAGAGAGAGAGAGAGAGAGAGAATTGAGCGGCGGTAAAGTTAAAAAGGTAATGAAAAAAGTAAGTCTCACGGTTTTTTAATTTTGAGAGCCAGAAAAAAAGCGAAACGAGAAAATTTATGGATGAGTTATTTTTTTCTCTTTTTTTTTTAGTTTCCATTGTGAGATAAATTTTGAGGCTTTAATAATGTTTGTTGGAGGGCGTTTAAAATCCCTCTTCTTTTGTTTACACTTCTTTTGTTTTACTGATATTTTCTCTTTTATCTTTTTTTTTCGGGGGTAAGTCTTGATCCGATGCCGATTAACTGAAGGCAGGAAGAAAGGTTATTGAGCTGGTGGTGGTGGTGATAGCGGTGGTGGTGGTGGTGGTGACGATGTTGTTGTTGTTGTTGTTGGTGGTGGTGGTGGTGTGGTTGTGACGGTGGTTCTCATTTTGGTGGTGATGCTGGTGATGGTGGTGATAGCGGTGGTGGAGGTGATACTGGTGGTGGTAGTGTTGGTAATAGTGGTGGTGGTGATTGTGGTTTTCGAAGTGGTTGTGTTGCAGTTATCGTTTTGGTTGTTGTTGGTGGTGGTGCTTGTAGTGATGGTGTTGAAGGTGGCGGCGGTAAAGATTTTGGTGTTGACCGTAATGGTGTTAGCTTTGGCGTTACTTCTATTGCTATTTTTTTTATATTTTTTTTTACAACAAAGGAGACAGCTCAAGGGTACAAAAAAGTAAACAATAATAAAAAAAAGCCTGCTACTCCCTGCTACTATTTTTACATTAGTCTTCCATCATTATTTTCATCAAGTTCAAACTCAAGTGCTATCGGCACCAAGGTCAGAGGTCACGCGAGGTCAGCAGAGGTCACGGGAGGTCAGGAGAGGTCAGCGAGAAGGTGCGTTGAGGTCAGGGAAGTGCATGGAAAGATTGAATAGAAAAATAGGTCAAGCGTGGCTCATGGCACGTCCCAGGAGAAGAGGAGGAGGAAGAGGAGGAGGAGGAGGTGGAGGAGGAGGAGGTGAAGATGGTGGTGGTGGTGGTGGAGGACGAGGAAGACGAGGACGAGGAGGATGAGGAGGAGGAGGTGGGGGGGGAAGAGGAGAGGAAGAGGTGAAAGAGGAGGAGCAGTAAAGGTAAGAGGAGGAGAAAAAAAATCGCGGCAGAGGAGCAGGAAAAAAGTCGCAGCAGGAGCCTTCAGAGACCGCCAGCCCCCACTAAGGTCCGCCAAGCCGCCCGCGATACATTTTTCCCGAGAAGTTTAACGAAAATTCTTCGCGGGGTATTGCGTAATCCGGCTAACAGACATACAAACGAACAGACGGACAGACAAACAGACAGACAGACGGACAGACAAACAGACAGACAGACGGACAGATGACAAACAAACAAACACAAGAGACAGACTGCCAAACAGACACGACACACACAGATCGATTAACATGATAGACGAACAGACAGGCAGACAGACGGACAGACAGACAGACAGACGGACGGACAGATACACAGACAAACAAAGACAAGAGACAGACTGACAGAGAGACACGACACATACAGATCGATACACATAAGACAGACAGACAGACAGACATCTACAACCTAACTTCCTTTAACCTTTTCGTGTATGTAAAAAAAAGAGGTGTTGAGATAATGATGATGATGATGATGATGATGAGGAGGAGGAGGAGGAGGAGGAGGAGGAGAAAGAGGATGAGGAAGAGAGGAGGAAGAGGAGAAGGAGGAGGAGAACGTAGATTTTAAGGATTAGATAACAAAGGGTGAGAGGGGAGGAAGAGGAAAAAGAATAAACTGAGAAAGAGTAAAATGATGATGAGGAGGAAAAGGAGTAGAAGGAGAAGGAGGAAGAAGAGGAGGAGGAGTTGGAGGAGGAGGAAATGAAACATGGTAGCCTCAAAGCGTAGAGTTCAACAGTCGGTCACCTTGGATACAAATTGCAGTTCGTACTCACGGGGACGATTGATTTACTTACGATGCACATAGAGCAACGACCGATGTGACTTTTAGACGAGTTGATCGTTTCCGTACTAAGCGCTTCTCCGGGGTGATTGTTGAGTGTACATAAGAAAACTACTGCCAGTGTCTGTACGGCATCGCCTTGCTTAATTGTTTGGCCGCTAATTTTTGTTTTTGGGATGGTTAGTAAAACAGTCATATGTAGGTGTAATGTGTAATAGATAGGTATAATGTGTGGTGGGATTTGCTACGCAGTTTGTCACAATATTTAAGTGAGGTCAGGGTGTTTGGGTTGACCGGGCAGCGTTAGGTATTTGGTGATTTTGTATCGGTACCAGAGTTTAGTACCTTGTTCACTTAATTGAAGGCCTGTATCATAATGCCTTCCCGTACTCGTCTCTTATCCAACGTAAAAGGTTGAGTCGCTGGAGTCATTCTTCATAATGCTGAGCCCTCGACGGGGGTATTATTTGCGTATTGCGACGCTGCGCTCTCTAGTAATCCTGTATCCTCCGCATAATTAAGCAAACATAACTGACCTCCTCTTTCTGATTACCTGCTTTACTGGCCTACCTAACTGGCTTTCCAAATGACTACCTACCTAACCGACTGGCTACCTATCTGACTGGCTATTGAACACACTACCTGCTTAACTAATAATTACCCACCAAACTGACTGGCTACCTATCTGACTGGCTATTGAACACACTACCTGCTTAACTAATAATTACCTACCAAACTGACTGGCTACCTATCTGACTGGCTATTTAACACACTACCTGCTTAACTAATAATTACCTACCAAACTGACTGGCTACCTATCTGACTGGCTTCCTAACTGACTACCTACCTAACTGACTACCTACCCATCTGACTTTTTTTTTCTACCAAACTCACTATCTAACTGACTTTCTAACTGACTACCTATTGTATGGATACCTCTCCTCTGGCCTCTTGTTCTGGCGCTTTTGCTGGAAGAGTTCTTGGCGGGCTTTTTTTGTTGGTGTTTTTGTTGCCCTTTAGCTATTTCCATCGCAGTAAACAACAACAACAACAACAACAACAACAACAACAACAACAACAGCAACACAGATGGGAAGCCTCTATAGGTCACACATAAGGAATCGCATTTCATGGTCACTCTCAGCAGTAACTTTGGTTCAACACAAAAGCACTCAGGTAGTAAAAGAAGAAATAGGGGGAAGAGGAAGATGAACAAGGCTTCTAGGATCGTGTAAATGAGAATGAGTGTGGGGGAAGAAGAAAATAAATAGCAGAAAGTGGAGGAGGAGGAGGGGAGAGGACAGGGGAATAGAGGATAGGAGAGGAGAGGAGGAGGAGGAGGAGGAGGAGGAGGAGGAGGAGGAGGAAGGGAGAGGACACGAGAATAGAGGATTGGAGAGGAGGAGGAGGAGGAGGAGGAGGGGAGAGGACAGGGGAATAGAGGATAGGATAGGAGAGGAGGAGTAGGAGGAGGCGGATGAGGAGGAGAAAGAGGAGGAGGAGGAGGAGGAGGAGGAGGAGGAGGAATAGAGGAGGAGGAGGAGGAGGAGCAGGGAAGAGGAGGAGGAGGAGGAGGAGGAGGAAGGAGAGGACAGAGAATAGAGGATTGGAGAGGAGGAGGAGGAGGAGGAGGAGGAGGAGAGAGGAGGAGGAGGAGAGGACAGGGAATAGGATAGATAGGAGGAGGAGGAGGAGGAGGAGGAGGAGGAGGAGGAGGAGGAGGAGGAGGAGGAGGGGAGAGGACAGGGGAATAGAGGATAGGAGAGGAGGAGGAGGAGGAGGAGGAGGAGGAGATAAAGTGGAGGAGGAGGAGGAGGGGAGAGGATAGGGGAATAGAGGATAGGAGAGGAGGAGGAGGAGGAGGAGGAGGAGGAGGAAGGGAGAGGACAGGGGAATAGAGGATAGGATAGGATAGGAGGAGGAGGAGGAGGAGGAGATAAAGTGGAGGAGGAGGAGGGGAGAGGACAGGGGAATAGAGGATAGGATAGGATAGGAGGAGGAGGAGGAGGAGATAAAGAGACTCAAGTGATTTGGAGGGAGAGAAAGGAGGAAGGGCTAGTTATGTGTTTATTCAGCGCGGGGGCACACACACACACACACACACACACACACACACACACACACACACACACACACACACACCATTAAACCCATATTCTTCCTCCGTCCCTCCCACTCCTTTCCTCCTCATTTCCCTCCTCCTTCCTCCTCCTCTCTCTCTCTCCTCTCTTCCTCTCTCTCTCTCTCTCTCTCTCTCTCTCTCTCTCTCTCTCTCTCTCTCTCTCTCTCTCTCTCTCTCTCTCTCTCTCTCTCTCTCTCTCTCTCTCTCTCATTGATTACTTTTGTGCGTCAGTTATTATTATTATTATTGTTATTGTTAATATTATTATTATTATTATTATTATTATTATTATTATTATTATTATTATTATTATTATTATTATTATTATTATTATTGTTGTTGTAATTACTGGTTGAACGATTCATTAATTACCTCCGCCAACGAAGTTGGGTTGAGATCATATTTTCGGTCCGGTCAGTATGTTTATTTATTTGTTTGTTTGTTTGTTCGTGAACAGTCTGCTGTGCACAGTTTTGCGGATATCTCAACCAATTTTTCAGGGAAGCTTCGTGTCGATCCAGAATAGAACCCATTAAATGTTTGATGTCAAAGGTCAAGGTCAAGGTCGCACGTAACGTCAATTTTCAGGACGATCTTTGGCGGAGGTGTGCACCCTCCGAGTGCTATGCGTCTAGTTTGTCTTCCTTTTAATCTACATATTCATTTGTGTAATCTGCATTTGTTTTCTATTAATTGCTGTCTGTCTGTCTCTCCATTTGTTTGTGTTTGAGTGTTTCCTTTCTTTTTTTATTTATTTATTTATTTGTCTCTTTCTATCCTTCTCTATTATGTGTTTATATCACTTTGTCTTTCTTCATTGTATAATCTCTTTACTTCTCTTTCTCTCTCTTTCTCTGTCTCTTTCTCTCATTCTTTTTATTCTCATTGTTTACGATAAAAGCCACCTCGCGAAGAGAAGTTTTGGCGTTGAACTTAAGTATAAACAAGCACACTCAGACTGTAAATAATACTTTTTTCACCAGCGTTGATGGACGAGAGTGAGATTAAGCTCTCACCTTCAGAGGCTCAAGGCAACAAAACTGACCTTTTAATGTTCGATTTAGTTTATTTCTCTTTCAGTCGGTCGGTAAATTAGTCAGTCAGTCAGTTATTCAGTCAGTCAGTCAGTCAGTCAGTCACTCACTCACTCACTCACTCACCCCCTCCTCACTCACTCACTCACTCACTCACCCCCTCCTCACTCACTCACTCACTCACCCCCTCCTCACTCACTCACTCACAACACACACACACACACACACACACACACACACACACACACACATTAGGGCCTCACCGTTACTGTTACTTCGCCACCATCGAAAGTGAATCACCTCATAGTGTTGCATAAAACTTACTAATAGTGAGAGAGAGAGAGAGAGAGAGAGAGAGAGAGAGAGAGAGAGAGAGAGAGAGAGAGAGAGAGAGAGAGAGAGAGAGAGAGAGAGAGAGAGAGAGAGAGAGAGAGAGAGAGACAGAGAGGGAGAGAGTAAATGTGAGAGAGAGGGAGAAATGAGATAGCGAAAAATAGAGAGACAAGCATCATTTCGCAGTAGGAGAGCACGGAATTAGTGCTTCATTTCGGTCTTTTGGCGCCGAAGACAACGAGCCGCCGAAGTTGCCAAGTTTAGAACGACTCAGCTCGCGTGGCCGCCGAAAAATTAAACTTGATCCAACTTTCTCGCACTTTTTATTTTTTTATTGAAGTTTGCCTCGGCGAGTTGGTGGTGGGGCGGGGCGGTTGTTTAAATTTACAGTTATGGACGCGAAGAAAGTGAAAAAGTGTGCGTGCGTGTGTGTGTGTGTGTGTGTGTGTGTGTGTGTGTGTGTGTATGTGTGTGTGTGTGTGTGTGTGTGTTTTGGTTGTAATTACGTCTTGAAAGTTGAAAGCATATCACCACCACCATCACCACCACCAGCATCACCACTACCACCACCACTACCACCACCACCACCACGACCTTCACCACCACCACCACTATCACCACCACCACTAAAACCATCACCACCACCATCCCCACCACTACAACCACCACCACCACTAACATCACTACCACCACCGCCACCACAACCACCACCACCACCACAACCACGAACATCACTACCACCACTACCACCACCACCACCACCACTCACATCACTACCACCTCCACCACCACAACCACCACCACTACCACCACCACGAACATCACTACCACCACTATCTCTTCACACCACACATTTTCCCACAAAGTATCGTTCAGCGTCTGTGTTTATCGTTCATTAAGGCGCCGGATAACCTCTTAACCCTGCACACCTTCGCTCCTCGTCCACACCATTATGGAAAAAACGAAAAAAATGTGGAACGGCGAGTTTTTTGGGTAAATTTTTTGAATCATTTATTTATATATATATACCCGTGTTTATATATTAATTTACTTTTTGATCGTTCTGTCTGTCTGCTTGTTTGGTCGTTCAATTGTGTGTATATCTATCTGTTTATATGTATTTATATTTGTTTACCTTTTTATATATGTGTGTGTATCTCTTTTCATCCATCTATCTATCTATCTTACACTCTATCTATCTTTATATATATCTACTTATCTTTTAAGTGTGTATATATCTATCTACTTTTCTTGATATATGAGTGTCTAAATCTATCTATCTATCTTTGTTTATTCATCTAGCAATCTATCTATCTGTTACTGTATATGAACCTCTATTCCTCTTATCTATCAATTTATCTCTGTCTGTATCACTTTATATACCTATCAGTCTATCTATGTCTCTATTCATATATTTATCTCTCCATAAATTAGTCTATCTATGTCTGTCTATCCATATATCACTCATTCTATCTATCTAATTATCTATATCTATCTTTCTATCTATTGCCTAACGATTACCAATAAGAGTCTGAACTGTTTCAATATTTTCTTTGGGTTCGTTATTTCGCTTTGTTTCATTATTTATTCAGGTCACGCGACGCTTAAATTGTGGAGAGCGAAGGTTTGGGGTTGGTTTTGTTGTTGTTGTTTTTGCTGGTGGTGGTGGTGGTGGTGGTGACTGAAGTAGTAGAAGGAGGAAGGACATGATGAAAAAGAAGAGGAAGAGGAAGAAGAGGAGGAGGAGGAATAGAGAGGCTGGTGAAGAGTTAGATGAAGATTACAAATAGAAGAAGAATAAGGAGGAAAAGGAAGAAGATAAGAAGAAGAAAAGTGTAAGAGGTGAGAGAAGAGGAGGAGGAGGAGGAGGAAGAGGAGAAGGAAGTGGAAAAGGCGTCGGCGGAGAAGGAGCATTTGGATGAAGACGGGAATGAGGAAGAGGAGGAGAAGGAGGAGGAGGAGGAGGAGGAGGAGGAGGAGGAGGAGGAGGAGGAGGACAATGAAAGTGGATGAGAAATGCAGGAGGCGAGACGCTACGTGTGTGTGTGTGTGTGTGTGTGTGTGTGTGTGTGTGTGTGTGTGTGTGTGTGTGTGTGTGTGTGTGTGTGTGTGTGTGTGTGGTGTGGCGTGTAATAGTAGTAGTGATAGTAGTAGTAGTAGTAGTAGTAGTAGTAGAAGTAGAGGGTGGTGGCAGTTCTTTGATGGCATTGATGTTATTCCTATTGTTATTTCTATCCAATACTCTTATTTGTAGAGTGTTCTGTTTACCTCAACTTCTGCTACTGCTACTACTACTACTACTACTACTACTACTACTATTATTATTATTATTATTAATAATAATAATAATAATAATAATAATAATAATAATAATAATAATAATAATAATAATAATAATAATAATAATAATAATAATAATAATAATAATAATAATAATAATAATAATAATAATAATAATAATAATAATAATAATAAGTGACTGGCTGTGGGCGGCTCCGAGCAAACTTTATCACCAGTCACTCCAAGGCAAACAATGGAGTTCACAACACACACACACACACACACACACACACACACACACACACACACACACACACACACACACACACACACACACACACACACACACACACACACACACACACACACAAACACTGCGTCTCACCTTCTGCCTGCTTTTCTCTTTCCACTTTCATTCTGTCCTCCTCCTCCTCCTCCTCCTCCTCCTCGCACGTGAAACACATAACGGGTTTGGATCCTGTTCCGCAATTATCTTCCGCGATTGGGAATCCACTATATACTCCTCCTCCTCCTCCTCTTCCTCCACCTGAACGAAGTTAGTTCGGCGCGGCTTAGAAGGCTCCTGAAGCAGGCAGTTGAAAGCTTCTAGAGAAGCTATTAAAAAAAACTGCAGGCGAGGGCAAGGGAAAGACATCCCTTGATCAACCGAACCGTAGCGTCGATGCGGCTTGCAAAAAACTGTGTAACCAACGACGCCTCCGACAAGCGAACTCATACAACACGACGCGGCCAAACCTGGAGTCACATTTCCATTTTGTACACAAATGCACGCAGTCTATTACCCAAAAAGGACGAAATTAGGGCGTATATTGCAACTGAGAAACCAGATGTGGTAGCCATCACAGACTTGGGCCAACTCTGCACATCTAGTATCTGAACTGTCATTTCCCGGGTACGAAAGCTTCCAAAAAAATCGAACGCACAAGAAAGGAGGAGGAAGTGGGAATGGAGTTCGTCACAGCTATAACCTTCCCGCAGAGAATAAAGACGAAATTTTATGCTCGTAAAAGAAATGCTGTTGATTGTTTGATGTTTTCCTTTACTAGAGTGTATGAAACGTTTTATTCTACTAACTAATAGAGTAAGTAAGTGTTTCGGCCTGTTGTTAAGGCACCAGAAGTGGCAATTGAGTTCGTCACTGCTGTAAACTTCCCGCAGAGAATAAAGGCGAAATTTTATCCTCGTAAATGAAATGTCGTGGATAGTTCTTTCCTTCATGACAAGAGTGAGTTGGACGTTGTATTTTAGTGACTAAATGGAGCAGGTGTTTTGGGCCTGTTGTATCAGAGTTTGTCACTGCAATAAACTTTCTGCAGAGAATAACTCTAAGAAATGTTATGGATGGATGTGTTTTACAATATTTATATAGAGTAGGTGTTTGGGTCTGTTGTCAAGGTCCATTTATGTCAGAACAGAACGTTCAACTCACACTTATCGTAAAACACAACCATCCATAACATTTCTCAACGTTATTCTCTGCAGCAAGTTTATTTTAGTGACAGACTCAGGTACCTTGACAACAGGCAAAAACACCTGTCCCATACAGTTACTAAAATACAACGTCCAACCTTGACAACACTTTCTGCTGAGAATAACGCGGAGAGGATTTGCCTATAAAATAAATACCATGGATAGTTTTCTTCTTTACGAGAGCGATTTGAACGTTCTAGTCCAGTAACTGTATCGAGTAGGTGTTCTGGTCTGGTATCTTTGTTCCGTGGGTGCCTTATTGGTGGACTGAATTATTAAAGCAGGAAGCCACGTTATAAATAGACCGTTTTGGCTATCAGTTTGCAATGGGGACGCTTCACCCTTTGTTTACCAACTTTTTACAGTTTGGGTGTTGCCTGCCGCAGTACCGTGTGTGTAAAGCATTTATTTTAAGACCAGAAGTCGAAATAACCACACCTTCAGAAATAATCCCCACCTAACACCAAATTAAAATATATCAGAGCTGCTAGAAAGCAAAATACAGCCATGAGCAAATTATTCAGGAGACGACACGTCTCATATTGCCTGTATCCAGTGTGGGTCTGTTCACGGGGCAGGTGCGGGCACGCGTACATTCGTCGGCACTCAGTGCTCATACACACCATACATAGACGCAAACCTTAAAACTTGAAGCAGTGGGTAAAATATATTATTATCCCCACCAAGCAGGCACCGTGTTTGGACATCCGGCACCAAATAACAACTTTTACTCCGGAATCCCGAAATAGAAAAAGAACCGAGTTCACTAGGAGAGTACTTCTTGACAGTTCTCTTGGTGGCCGCGTGTGGCGCTGCGTGTAGAATCAGTACCGCCCATTGGCCGGCCTGCTCTGCTATGCTTACATGTTGTCATTAAAATAGGCAGTATGTTACTGCTATATCTCTTTCTCCTATTTTTGTTCTTCTTTTTCTTTCATATTCCTTTCTCGGTATCTTGTTTTCTTTTAGTTCTTTTCATTTCTTTTACCTTCACTTCTTCATCCCGCTCTCCTTCCTCCTCTGCTGCCTCCACCAGTATCTATTCCGTTACTTACCTCTTCTCCAACAATACCTCCTCCTCCTCCTACTCTTCCTCCTCATCCTCCTCCTCCTCTTCCCACTAAAAGCACCGTACATCTGGCATTCCGCAGTTTGGCGCCGATTGTGGTGTGTGTGTTTACATTTACCTTCGAGAGAGAGAGAGAGAGAGAGAGAGAGAGAGAGAGAGAGAGAGAGAGAGAGAGAGAGAGAGAGAGAGAGAGAGAGAGAGAGAGACGTATATATATAATTACATAAAAATACGAAAACATTGTAAATTGACGCTCCGGTGAGAGAGAGAGAGAGAGAGAGAGAGAGAGAGAGAGAGAGAGAGAGAGAGAGAGAGAGAGAGAGAGAGAGAGAGAGAGAGAGAGAGAGAGAGAGAGAGAGAGAGAGAGAGAGAGAGAGAGAGAGAGAGAGAGCTGTGGTGCTGTAGTGACTAAGAACCGATAGCCAAAAAGCTGATGCTAGTTGACTGCACACACACACACACACACACACACACACACACACACACACACACACACACACACACGGGATATACGATAAACGAGGGACTTTCTCAACGTGTTCCAATCATGTGTACTCTCTCTCTCTCTCTCTTTTGGCTGTGTCTATTGTGGCTTTACAATTACTAATTACCGGATTTGTTTTGGTGTTGGAGGTGGTGGTGGTAGTGGTGGCGGTGGTGGCGGTGGTGATGGTGGTGGTAGTGACTGAGTTCTTATTGTTGTTGTTGATTGTGGTGGTGGTGATGATGGTAGTGGTGGTGGTGATGCTGGTAGTGGTGGTGGTGATGATGGTAGTGGTGGTGGTGGTAATTGTGTTCGTGGTGATGATATTGATAGAGATAACATGTCTAGTTATTGTGGAGTTTGTGGTTGAACTGGTTGTAATAGAGGTGGTGGTGGTGGTGGTGGAGATAGTGGTGGTGATAAGGCTAGTGTTTGTGGGTTATTTTGGCTTCCAGGTTGCGTGTTAGAGAGAGAGAGAGAGAGAGAGAGAGAGAGAGAGAGAGAGAGAGAGAGAGAGAGAGAGAGAGAGAGAGAGAGAGAGAGAGAATAGTATATAAGAGAAGTCAAGAGTTAAGAGAAGGGAAGAGAAGAGAATGAAGAGAACGGAAGGGAACGGAAGGGAAGGGAAGGGAAGGGAAGGGAAGGGAAGGGAAGGGAAGGGAAGGGAAGAAAAGAGAAGAGAGGAAAAGAGAGGAAAAGAGATGAGAAAAGATAAAAGATAAAAGAGAGAGAGAGAGAGAGAGAGAGAGAGAGAGAGAGAGAGAGAGAGAGAGAGAGAGAGAGAGAGAGAGAGAGAGAGAGAGAGAGAGAGACCTTGCCCTTTAATTAAAATCCGCCTCACCTGGTCAGGTTTAAATCCCGTAATGCTTCGCTCTCTCTCTCTCTCTCTCTCTCTCTCACGGGACGTTCCAGAAGCTTACTTTTTTTGTTGTTTTTTTTACTTCTCTTCCAAGCCGGATACGCGTTTCAAGCCTCCTCCTCCTCCTCTTCCTTTTCTTCTTGCTCTTTCTCCTCCTTCATGATCTTTTTCGTTCGCTTCCCTTGTGTCTCCTAGCTTTGTGTGTGTGTGTGTGTGTGTGTGTGTGTGTGTGTGTGTGTGTGTGTGTGTGTGTGTGTGTGACATGCTGTTGGTGTGTAATTATTGTTCTCTGGGATTTTGGGAGAGAGAGAGAGAGAGAGAGAGAGAGAGAGAGAGAGAGAGAGAGAGAGAGAGAGAGAGAGAGAGAGAGAGAGAGAGAGAGAGAGAGAGAGAGAGAGAGAGAGAGAGAGAGAGAGAGAGAGAGAGAGAGGAAGAAAAGGCAGAAGAAAAGAAGAGAAGAGCGACAACGGAGAATAAAGAGAAAACAAAAAAATAAAATTGAAGAAAAAAATATTGGAGAGAAGGAAGAAAGAATTGGTCTGAAGGGGAAAGAAATGGAGGAAAAAATATCAGGTTGGAGGAATGAATGAGGAAAAGGAGGAGGAGGTGGAGGTGGAGGTGGAGGTGGAGAAGAAGGAGGAGGAGTTGTAGGAGGGGAGGAAAGACTGGAGAGGAGGAAGATGAGAGAGGGATAGAATTGGAGGAAGAAATAATATGGAGGGGGGGGGAGGAGGAGGAGGAGGAGGAGGGAGGAGAAGGAGGAGGAGGGAGAGATAATTTGGAGAAGGAATAGAAAGAACTGGATGGAGGAGAGTACGTGGAAGGAGGAATAGGAGGAATTAAAAGAGGAGGAGGGGGTGGAGGAGGGAAAGAAGGTGGAGGCAATCAATGCAGAGATGGAGAGAAGTAAATCTGAAGGAAGTAAAAATTCCTTAGGAGTAATAGGAGGAGGAGGAGGAGGGAGCAATAGGAAGAAATAGGAGAGAAAAGATACGAAGAGGAAGAAGAATAAGAGGCAGTAAAGGAGGAATAGGAAAGGATTAAGAAAGAATATGAATGGAGAAGAAGGGATAAGAGGGGAAGGAAAGAGGAAGAGAGAGGGGTTGGAGGAGGAAGAAAATGAGGTGATTGAGAGGGAAGGTAAGAGGAAAAGAGATGGAAGGAGGCAGTTGCAGAAGGAAAAGGGAGGGAAAGACGAAAGAAAACAAAGAGAGGAAAAAAAAGTGAGAGAGCGAGAAGACAGAGAATAAGAGAAATACAGAAAAAGAAAGAGATAATGAACGAAATTTGAGATACGTGGGACGAGAAAAGGAAGGAGAGAAAGAGGGAAAGAAAAGGAAGTAAAAAAGAGAGTAAAAGATGAGATAGTGAGCGAGAAGGTAGAAAAAAGAGAGGAAGAAGACAAAAAGAGAGAGAGTGAAAGATAATGAACGAAATGGGAGATACACATGAAAAGAGAAGAAAGGAAAGAGAGACAAAAGAGAGACAGAGACAGATATTTAAAGAAGAGAGAGGAAGAGATAGACAGGGACAGACAGAGAGGCAGACAGAGAGAGAGAGGAGGAGGGACTCTCGTGGACTAGATGAGGCGGCGTGAGTGGCTTAGGTCTGGCTTAGCTTCAGGACACAATTCACACACAAGAGAGCTGCGTGAGGCTGTGACGTGATGGGTGGTGTTCCTCGGGTCACAACACTGGGCCCTGCATTGTTTGTGCGTGTGGACGACTTAGATTCCGAGCCTCATATTTCTAAATTGAACATATCGTGAGACTCACCTCTAAAGTCCGATTGAGCGGTGGCTGCTCGATGAGTTGGCTGGCCATAGTGATGCCATATCTAATTTATGTATAGAATATGAAATGGTACATAGCTAGACATGAGAGAGTGGTGTATAGGAGGTGATGCGACAGAACTGTGAAGAGGTTCGAGCCCCGCCCAAACGGACTTCATATATGTGTCGGACTGTGGTTAGATTCAGTACCCGACCCGCTTTAGGTTCCGTTAGGTTAGGTTAGGTTAGGTTAGCTATGGTTAGTTCGGGTTAAGATACGTTAGGCTATATTGATGGTTATGATACGTTTATAGGATAGATTGGTGTTCTTTCCATTATTTATTTTTTGCCAGGAAATACACTGAGAATACTTATAAGAGGATTACGAGGTTAATTTTTAAGCTATGATCCACGCGTCACCCATGGCTCAACGGCTTGGTTAGAGATGCCAGTCATCCCTACCAGCCAGCCTCTTACGGACTCCATAGGTTAATGTGTTTGTGTGTTCTATTGAAATGACTTTACTAGCTAGCCACTTATAACTACGTGGCTACCCTCTTATGACTGGCCATCTCCTCTTACGCAATCCATATGCTAATGTGTTTGCGTGTTCCTGGGAGTTGGTAAAGAAGGGAAGGGATGAGAGAGAAAGAGGAGGGAGGAGAAACGAAGAGAAGGAATAAGAGATGAATGGAAGAGATGAGAGAAGAAGGGAAGGGATGAGGGAAGGAGGGAAGGGACTGGGGAGGAAGGGAATGAATAAGGGAATAAGGAAAGGGATGAGAGAAAAAGTTATGGGATGGGAGAGGAAGGGAAAGGATAGAGAAGGAAGGGAAGGGATGGAGAAGGAAGGAAAGGGATGAGAGAATAAGGGAAGGAATGAGAATGAGAGAGGAAAGAAAGAGTGAGGTGGGAGGGGAGGGGAGGCATAAGAGAGGCAGAGAAGATACAAAGGAGGGGAAGAAAGAAAAAAAAACCCAGCAAAGGTAAAAGAAAAATAAACAGCACAAAGAGACGGAGACTAAAGGGAGAAAAAAATAAAATAAAAAGGGTGGGAGGAGAAAATGTGGGAACGTGGAATGAGAGAGAGAGAGAGAGAGAGAGAGAGAGAGAGAGAGAGAGAGAGAGAGAGAGAGAGAGAGAGAGAGAGAGAGAGAGAGAGAGAGAGAGAGAGAGAGAGAGAGAGAGAGAGAGAGAGAGAGAGAGAGAGAAGGAGGAGGAAGAAGAGTAGGACAGAAACAAGGTGTAGGAGGAGGACGAGTAGGAGGAGAACGATGTGTAGGAGGAGGAGGAGGAGGAAGAGGAGGAGGAGGAGGAAGTGTTAGTGTGTTCGATTTGGGTAAACTTCTGCGGCGGGAAGTTGTGGGCAAGACAATGCTGTGTGTGTGTGTGTGTGTGTGTGTGTGTGTGTGTGTGTGTGTGTGTGTGTGTGTGTGTGTGTGTGTGTGTGTGTGTTACTTGGAGACACATTCCAACTCTTGGCTAGCAGACAGATAGATGGATAGATAGATAGATTGAGAGAATTGCAAGGGGAAAGATTTAAAGATAGGCGTATGGTAAATTAGACAGATAAATATATAAATTGATAGATAAGTAGATTGCCAGAGATATAGATAACTTGTTAAAATAAAGATAGACAAAAAGATAGATAAAAGGAAAAGCGAAATGAAGTTGATTGACAGAAAAATAGACAGACAGAAAGATAGGCAGATAGATTTATAGACACACTCCCCCCACACACATTTCCCTTTCCCCCCCTTCCCCCTCCCCTCCCCACACACACATATACACCAACAGACAAATACATATGTTTTCACTAATCCTCGGCTCGCGCGATCAACACATCGATGCGCAGGCCAATGTTTTTAGGTAAGCAGGCGGATCGAGGGATTGACTCGCACGGGCGCTGGTCGGACGGGCAAAGGTCGTGGATAGAAGCGGCTTTTAACCGGGCTTACCTGTCTGTGCCTGGCCGTGATAATGAAGGAACAGAGAAAGAAATATGGAAAAAAAATGGAAAAAGGAGGAAAGGGGAGTAGAATAGGCAGGTAATAAATCAATGGAATAATAAGTAAGAAGAAAGCAGTGAGGAAAATAGAACAAAATGGGAGTAGATATATTGCTTTAACCTATTATATTACGACTATTGTTATTACTACTATTGTTACTTCTACTACTACTACTACTACTACTACTCCTGCTGCTGGTACTACTACTACTACTACTATTACTACTACTACTACTACTACTACTACTACCAACACCACCGCAGCTGACACCATTACTATTAAAGCTGTCGGCAGCATATTTAATGCCTTTAATTAATCAATCTGTGTTAATTGTGTGGTAATAGATGCGTTGGAATGTCAATTAGTTTTTGTTAGTGTTGTTGTTGTGGTGGTGGTGGTTGTGGTGGTGGTGGTGGAGGTGGTGTTGGTGTTGGTTGTGGTGGTAGTAGTAGTAGTAGTAGTAGTAGTAGTAGTTGTTATAGTTGTAGTAAAAATAATAGTGGTGGTGGTGGTGATGGTCTTGGAGGAAGGGTGGTGGTGTTATGTTATGTTGTTGTTGTTGTTGTTGTTGTTGTTGTTGTTGTTGTTGTTGTTGTTGTTGTTGTTGTTGTTGTTGTTGTTTGTTTTGTGACTGTATCGTTGCTATTGTTTTTTTTATCATTGTTTTTTTGTTTGTTGTTTTGTGTTCGTGGTGTAAGTTGGTATTGTTTTTGTTGTTGTTGTCATTGTTCTTGTTGTTGTTGCTGTTGTTGTTGTTGTCGTTGTTGTGTTCTCGGCAGCAGTAGTGGTGGCGTGGCCGGGAGTTGTTGTTGGGAGTTACCTGCACACTAAGTTGCCACTAAGTGCAAAAACTAATTAGACTAACTTCTCCTGTGTTGCCTTGCCTACTGTGGGTGCGTGTGTGCGTGTGTGCGTGCGTGCGCGCGTGGGAAGGGGGGAGGGTGAGTAGTAAGAGGGGAAGGGAGGAAGGGAGGAAGGTGGAGGGAGGATGGTGTGTGGATATGTGTGTTTGCGTGTGTGTGTGTGTGTGTGTGTGTGTGTGTGTGTGTGTGTGTTGGGAATGAGGTTGTTGTTGGTGTAGTTCGTAATGATAGGGATAATAATGAAGGCGTGTTCGTGTTTGTCTTATCTAATTATCTCTCCTGCTAAGACATCCTCCACCCACATGACACAAATAAACACACATAACATGAAAAAATAAACAGATACAATAATACATCTGTGCCTAAACCTAACCTAACCTAACCTGACCTAACTTAACCTAGCCTAGCAACCTAATCTAACAACCTAACCTAACCTAACTTAACCTAACCTTTGCGACCTAATCTAACAACCTAACCTTACCTAAGGAGAAAGAGGAAGAGAAGAAGATATAGAGGAAAAGAAGCAGGAGATGAGAATAGCAAGGACAGGAACGAGGAGGAAGAGGAAGAGAAAAAGAAACAGGTTCCATAAGACACATATGCTACGGTGGACTTTATGTTGAATGCATGAGAAAGAAAGTTACAATAAGGGAAAGCCAGAATCATATAAAGCGGCGTATTAAAAGGATTAGGTTAACAAAGAAAGATACAGCAGGTTAAGACAGAAAGAGATACAATAAGACCTCTGTGCTACGCTGGGCTCTCTCTCTTTCTCTGTGTTGAAATACGTGAGACAACGAATATCTACTATAAAGGAAAGCCGGAACCATATCAGGCGAATTTTTGCAACATTCTTTTCGGCGCCCAAGCACACATGTCTGACAAGGCTTTTGTAAGAGTTTTTTTCACATTTCCATGGATGGTTTTAAGACCCTGGTAGTAGTTTGACCTTTCCTCTGTACCATGAACCTAAAACTCATTTCAATCCGACTGATCTCCTGTCCGACCTTTGTAAATAGTTGATGTGAGAGGTCGAAGCGTCAGAGAATGATCTACTATGACGGCGGGACAGTCTGAAGCGGTTGTTTCTAAATTTTTTACTACCACTTCCTGCTAAAAATGAGTCTTTCCCTCCACGCCCCCCTTGCATATTAGCCCATGCTCTTGTTAAAATAATAGCATATATTCCAGAAACAGAAATCCAACTTTTCTCTCACGCTCGCGCAACCCCTGGAAATTACTTTAAGAACCGCAGCTGTAAAGGGTAACGGAAGATTGTTGGAGAGAGACGGAGGGGGAAAGGAAGTGAGCTTGGGGTCGCCTTCAATGCCTGGGAACTGCCTGACTCACTACCTTAGACATATATATGGATAGATAGACGGACAGACAGGTGAGATGATGAAATAAAGATAGACGAAGAGATAGATGTAATACGAAGCAGATTTAGATAGATAGAAAGAAGGAAGGGTGGTTTGAGTCTCCTTACATTCCTGCATTCTGTCTCATCGCCTTACACAGATAGACAGATTAATAGATAGACAGATAGATAAAGTATTGAGATAAAGATGAATGAATAAGAAGCACACTTAGATAGACGCAAGGAAGGAAAGTTTGGGTTGGCTTAAATGACTCAGTGTGTGTGTGTGTGTGTGTGTGTGTGTGTGTGTGTGTGTGTGTGTGTGTGTGTGTGTGTGTGTGTGTGTGTGTGTGTGTGTGTGTTTCTCCCTCCTCCCTCAAACTGCATGACTCTATTAATTAAACTCTTTTGGGTGTTTTAGGGTCAATCTTCACGGCCGTTTCCTTGTTATTTTCTGTTTAAGTTTTGTTTATCGATAATTTGTGTGTTGATTGTATATATTTGTTGTTTTTTATGTGTTTTTTTATTAATTGAGCATTGCGGCGTTTCTTTGATGGTGGTGGTGGTTGTGGTGGTGGTGGTGGTAGTGGTGGTGGTGGTGTTGGTGGTGATATTGGTGCAGCAGTAGAAGTAGTAGTAGTAGTGGTGGTAGTAGTAGTAGCGGTAGTAACAGTAGTAGTAGTAGTTGAAGTAGTAGTAGTAGTAGTAGTAGTAGTAGGTGGTGGTGGCGGTGGTACTGGTGGTGGTGGCGGTACAAATGGAGGTGATGCATGTGTAGCTATCATGGTTATTGCTGTAGTTCGTGGTAGTGGTGGTGGTGGTGGTGGTGGTGGTGGTGGTGTGGGTTTATGATGGTAATAAAGAAGGAGGTGGTGGTGGTGGTGGTGGATGTAGTTGTCGTGTTGCTAAGAAATTATTGGTGTTGGTGTTGAAGATGGTGATGAAGGAGGGGGAGGAGGTGGCGTCGGTGGTGGTGGTGGTATTGATGGTGGTTAAGGAGGAGGAACTGTATTGGTGATGATGGTGATGTTGATGTTGGTAGTGGTGATAATAGTGCATGGTGGTGAATGTGATGGAAATAGTGATATGGTGTTGTTATCGTGGTAGGGTTGATAGTGGTGGAGGTGGTGGGGAAGGGTGTGCTAATGGTGGTTGTGAACGTGGTGGTGATGGTGTTGATCGTGGTAGTGGTAGTGAAGGTATTATGGGAATGGTGGTGATGATACTGGTGATTTTGGAAAGGTGGTGGTGATGGTGTTGATGGTGGTAGTGGTAGTGAAGGTGTTACGGGAATGGTGGTGATGATACTGGTGATTTTGGAAAAGGTGGTGGTGATGGTGGTGGTGTTGGAGGTGGTGGCGGTGGTGTTGATGGTTCCGGGCAAGTTTCAATCAGATTTTACTCAATTTTCGCCATTTTTAGGGAGCGAGGCGGCGGCGGCAGCGTTGGTGGTGGTGGTGGGGGGGGGGGCTCACCCAATACTCCCTCGGCGATATTACCATGTTAGTGATGCTCATATTACCACCACCACCACCACCACCACTACTACTACTACTACTACTACTACAACCACTATTACTTTCACTACCATCATCATCACCCCCACTACCATTTTCACCACCACCAAAACCACCACCACCACCACCACCTTCATCACCGCGCAAGTACTGGGAACTAATACCTGCATGATACTTGTACGGCTTTCGACATGTATAGCACTCGCACACACACACACACACACACACTCTCTCTCTCTCTCTCTCTCTCTTATGGTTTCTCTTTTATCTTTATCTTCGAGGTTGGGCGTTCTGTACCGTCTCCGCCAGTTCTTCTCCCCCGCACAGTTGTTATCCATATACAGGGGCCTTGTCCGCCCTCGTATGGAGTATGCATCTCACGTGTGGGGGCTCCACTCACACAGCTCTTCTGGACAGAGTGGAGTCTAAGGCTCTTCGTCTCATCAGCTCTCCTCCTCCTACTGATAGTTTTCTGCCTCTTAAATTCTGCCGCCATGTTGCCTCTTTTTCTATCTTTTATAGATTTTTTTCTCGCTGACTGCTCTCCTGAACTTGCTAACTGAATGCGCCCCCCCCCGCAGCCTCGCCACACACGACTTTCTACTCATGCTCATCCCTATACTGTCCAAACTCCTTATGCAAAAGTTAACCAGCATCTTCACTCTTTCATCCCTCACGCTGGTAAACTATGGAACAATCTTCCTTCATCTGTATTTCCTCCTGCCTATGACTTGAAGTCTTTCAAGAGGAGGGTACCAGGACACCTCTCCTCCCGAAATTGACCTCTCTTTCGTCTGCACTCTTTTTAGGAGCAGTAAGTAGAGGGCTTTTTTTTTTTTCATTATTGTTTTTTTCTTTTTATGCCCTTGAACTGTCTCCTTTGCAGTAAAAAAAAACATCTATCTAATCGTCAATCTTCATATATATTCATCTAGATATTTAGTTATCTATCTATCTATCAATTTTTGTGTTTTTCATCTCAATCTGTCTATCTATTTCTCTCTACTCATCTCAACTATCTATCAATCTGCACATCTGTATCTATCCATTTATCTATCTATCATTTGCTCTATGTGTATCTATTTCCTGATACATATAATCTGTCAATCTTTTCCCCTACGTATAAATCAGTTCAATGTATGCTGTGCCTCTATGTGTCTAGGCAAACATGTATCAGTGTATCACCGGTCACTCTATCGATCCTTCATCTATGTATGCGTCAATTAGCCGGCCAATCAAGCTCTATCTGTCAGTTGGCCAGTTTATTGACACGTGTGATGGCGCGAGCGAGAGCAGTGTTTGCACGGGAAAATTGAACACAACAATAGCATCACAGAGAGGAAGAGAGAGATCGTGTCATCAGGGCGAGAATGGGCATTAAAAGTTGAGAGATGCAGCCATTTACGTGGGATATATGGACGGTGCTCACGGCTGTTTACTCTGCCTCATCCTGGTGTTGTCCCACCTCGTAATGCAAGAGTTTAATTGGTATTTTAAGTATTTCATTCCTTTCACTAATAACTTTTGGAACAGTCTCTTTTGAAGCTCTCTTATCTGCTGTCCCACTTCCTAATGCAAGAGTGAAACTAGTATATCCACTCTTTCAATCCTTCACGTAGTTTTTGGAACAATCTCTTTTGAAGCATTTTTATCTGCTGTCCTACTTCCTAATGCAAGAGTTGATCCAGTATCTGCACTCCTTCCCATTCACTGGTAACTTTTGGAAAACCTTCGATTTAATTTAATGTGGTTTCTTCTTTCAAGCTCAATTTTCTGCTGTTCAACTTTCTATTGCAAGAGTTAATTAGTATTTTCATGTGTCCTTTGCAGGCTTATCCTTCTGCATTCCACCTTCCTAATGCAAGAGTTAACCATTATCTTCATGTGCCCTTATAAAGTAATCCTTGTGCGGTTCAGGTTCCCAATGCAGGAGTTAAGCTGTACCTTCACTATTTCACTGGTTAGCTTTAGAGCAACATTTTTCGTCTGTGTTTCTTCCTAAATATGACAGCTGCTTCAAACAAACGTGTCAACACTTTAAACAAAATTGAAAACTTTTTTTTGTCATTTGCTTTATACTCTTTTACAGGAGCTACTTGTTTGGGGCTACTTTACTACGTTGTTTTGCTCTTCGCCTTTCTCTTCTTCCAAATAGACAAAGAATACACGGGATATACGTCGATAGGAGGCAGACGGTCATAAGGAAAACTAATCACTACAACCTGACGATATTTCTTTCGGGTCTCTAAACAGTGGAAGCATTCCTTTTTATAATCTTAATACAGGAGCTATGTGTTTGTGGCCTCTTTTCTACGTTGTTTTGCCCATCGCCTGCTTCCTTTTCACAATAAACAACAAGAAAATCCGGATAAAGGTCGATAGGAAGCAGACGGTCGTAAGGAAAACACACGCGGTATATGTCTTTAGGAAATTTAATCACTACAGCCAGACGGTATATTCCTCGGGCCTCTAAGCAGTGCCAAGCGGGCGGGGTATTGAGGGTGTCAGTGGGTGCTAGTGTTCTCTTAAGTAATGGGAGGAGGCTAATGCTTTCTCCAATATTCAAAAAGGGGGATGGATCTTTTAATGGCCCGTAGCGGTGGTGTGCTCTGTTTGGTACAGGGGAAACGCTGGAGCCTTTTTTTTTCTCTTTTTTAGGACATCTGTGTCTTATCTAGAATGATTTTTTTCTTATATTCAGTTCATTCGTGTTGTTTTATCATTATATTTAGGTTGTGTTTCTGTTTTGTATTGGTGTTTCGTTTGTTCTTCTACTCTTTCTATTTACAGTCAATGGCAGAGTTAAACCAATCACGGGTTGCGCCTATGTCATGTTAGGTTATAGGTCAGGATAGGTTATTGTGTTATAGGTTATGTTATCTTACGTTCGGTTAGGTTTGGGTAGGTTATATTAGGTTATGTTAGGTTATAGGTCAGGTTAGGTTATTGTGTTACAGGTTATGTTATGTTACAGTTGGTTAGGTTAGGGTAGGTTATATTAGGTTATGTCAGGGTAGGTTATGTTATGTTATAGGTTATGTTTTATGTTATGTCGTTATATTGTTCGATACGTTGAAGAATATGGACCTAAGAGCTAAGCAGGTAAAAGTGTCAAAGAATTAAAGAGGCAAGGGTAAAACGGTAAAGTTGTTAATTAAAGAACAGGTGAAGGTGTTAGAGCTGGTGAAGGTGTTGAAGAGGCTGAGCTAAGAAGGTGTAGGTGTTAAGAGCCTCGGGAGTCTTCGTGAACCTTGACCTTCGCGCAGGGCTTTCAGTGTATTAATTCTGGAAACCCCGGAAATTGAATATTGAGTTTACCTTCCCGAGGCGTGAGTCAGGAAAGTGTTGGCATTACCCGCAGGCTGTGTTAGGCGTTAGTGGGACAACACCTGCCCTGTCTTCTAACCACTTTGTCTCTTATTATAGAATATACGTAGATTAATTCATTCAGAGGAGATTTCATACAGGGAACACTCTAATATACTTGCATTATAGAGTCGTTTCCCCTGACAAATGTTGGGCGTCAGTCGGATAACACATGCTTCTATCTCCTTAATATATTGTCTCTTATTGCAGTATAAACGTTAGTTCATTCAGAGAAAAAAATAATATTACTATACAGTGAAAACAAACATACTTGCGTTCTAGAGTCCTTTCCTTTTACAAATGCTTGGCGTTAATGAGACAACACCTGCCCCTATCTCTTAATACATTGGCTCTTCTAACAGTACATACATTAGAACGGATACAGATTTTTTTTTATTTTTATACAGAGAACACATAGAAATACTTGCATACTAGAGTCGTTTCCCTTGACAAATGTTTGGCGTTAGTGGGACAACACCTGCCCCTATCTCTTAATACATTGGCTCTTATAACAGTACATACATTAGAACCGACACAGAGAAAATTCTATGCAGGGAACACTTAAAAATACTGGCATACTAGAGTTGTTTCCCTTGAGAAATGTTTGGCGTTAGTGGGACAACATCGGCCTTGTCTTCTTAATAAATTGTCACTTATAACAGCACATACATTAGTCCGTCCAGAGAAAATACTAAGCAGGGAACACTTAAAAATACTTAAATACTAGAGTCATTTCCCTTACAAATGTTTGGCGTTAGTGAGACAACGCCGGCCCCGTCTCCTGAGCACCATGTCTTATCTCTTGTTACAGTACATATATTGGAACCGATACAGAGAAAATACTATACAGGGAAAACTTAACATATACTTGCCTACTTGAGTCGTTCCCTTTACACATGTGAGGCGACATCTGCCCTGTATCCTTCATACGTTAACTTTGTCTCTTATTACACAATATACACACTGGTACAAGGAGAGAGAGAGAGAGATAGAGAGATAGATAGATAGAGATAGAGAGAGAGAGAGAGAGAGAGAGAGAGAGAGAGAGAGAGAGAGAGAGAGAGAGAGAGAGAGAGAGAGAGTCGGTGGGGGGGGTGGGGGGGGAGAGAAACCCATGTAATTCGACAAAGACAAAAAAAAAAAAAAAATGAAAAACTGTTTAAAAGGTGCCGTTGGTTTTTGAGTTGGTACTAACGGGACAAAGTCTTAGCGAGGGAGAGCTTAGAACACGGCCGTCAAACTTTCAGCATTAGAGTGAAGCGAAGGAGGAGGAGGAGGAATGGTGAACGGCTAACAGAGGAGGCGGCCTGCTGGTGAACGTGTGCCGGCTGATCTCTTGATGCCGGTGGTGCTGAGTTCAAAGTGCTGTTGTGTTGCTGTTATTGTTACTTTGCCTGTGGCTCGCGTTCGCCCCTTTGTCTCTGTGTGTTATTGTGTTCCTGTGTTGCTGTGTTGTTTGATGTGAGGGTGATATTGTGTTCAAGATCAACAGAATATGAGTGAGTGACTGTGAGTGAGTGAGTGTGAGAGTGTGAGTGTGAGTGTAATTATGAGTGTGTTTTCCTTATTATTCTCCGCCTTCTCTCTGTCATACTGCTGATGTCAAATCCTGCGCGTGGGAAGACCTGATATATTCTCTTGATCTTGGCTGTGTCGTGATCGGGTTATGTCTTCTGGTGGTGTTTTGTTACTGTATTTGTGTTGTGTTCCAAGTTTGCGTTGCCTTTATTGTATTCTTTTCTATACTTGTTCTCTTATTTTTCCATTTTTTTATATTATGTTTGTTGTTTTACTCTTTGTGTTCCTGTATTCTTGTGTATTACTTTATTATTTTTGTTTGTTTGTTTATTATCATGTTTTTTCTTGTGTTTCTTTTATCACGTTTTTGTCTGGTTGTCGTTTTTGTTTTATGTTAAGTTTGTTGTTTTACTCTTTGTGTTCCTGTATTCTTGTGTATTACTTTATTATTTTTGTTTGTCTGTTTATTATCATGTTTTTTCTTGTGTTTCTTTTATCACGTTTTTGTCTGGTTGTCGTTTTTGTTTTACTCTTTGTGTTCCTGTATTCTTGTGTATTACTTTATTGTTATTTTGTTTCTTTATAATCAAGTTCTTTTGTTGTGTTGCTGTTATCACGTTTTTCTTTGGTTCTCGTTTTTGTTTTTTTTCCCATGTTCTCGTGTTGCTATATTTTCTTTCCATTTCTTACTATATTCTTACTATTTCTTTTTATGTTTTTTTCTCTATACACTCGACTGGAAGTTTGTTTATCGTTTCTATTTGTCAGTCTATTTACCTCTTATATCTAATTGTACATTTTTATCAATCTACGTTTGTTACATTATAGGTTTAGATTCCGGTATATGTGTGAATCCATCAACGGTAGTCTGTATTATCTACTTACCTATCTACCTACCTCATTACTTGCATACCTACCAACTAATAACTAAGTGAGAACGTATGTACTTGTGAACGCTTCTTCATCTACATCTACTTACTTTTTACACAACTCCTTGGTTACCCACTTACCTACCCCTTACCTACCTCCCATCCTACCTCCCTAACCACCTATCTACCTACCTCCCTCCCTCCCTACCTCCCTATCTACCTACGGTTCTGATAAGCCTTATAATCTGGTGTTGTGATTGGCGGGAAGCTCAGCCAATCAGCGCCCTCCCCTGGGAAGCCCGGCGCCCTGATTGGTACAAGGAGGGGAAGAGAGAGAGAGAGAGAGAGAGAGAGAGAGAGAGAGAGAGAGAGAGAGAGAGAGAGAGAGAGAGAGAGGGAAAGGTAGAGGGAGAGAGAAATGAATGAGAGAGAGAGAGAGAGAGAGAGAGAGAGAGAGAGAGAGAGAGAGAGAGAGAGTTCATCAATAGTATAATGACGGCGTTGTGTTACTCCTTGCCCACGCTCGTCTCTTTATCTCTATCTGCTTATCTCTCCGTCTCTATGCATCGTGGACGGTCGGGGTAATGTGATACTTCTTACCTATGTTAGTCTTTGTTCACGATTCTGTTTGCTCTATCTCTTTCGTCTGTCTGTCTTTGTTCACATTTAAATTAGCTCTCTCTATTTCTTTATCTTTATTTCTTTATCTTTTTCTCAGCGCCTCGTTTACTCGGGTGTTGTCGCTTCTGTTTGCACTCTGTCTCTTTCGTCTGTCTATCTTTGTTCACATTTAAATTAGCTCTCTCTATTTATTTATCTTTATTTCTTTATCTTTTTCTCAGCGCCTCGTTTACTCGGGTGTTGTGATGCTGTCTATGTTACTCCTGGCTCTCTTGCCCTCTATCTCTCTTTATGTTTTTTTTACAACAAAGGAGACAGCTCGAGGGCACACAAAAAAAGGAAACAGTAATAAAAAAGCCCGCTATTACTCTATCTATCCATGCTATCTATCTCTCTTAGCGCCTACCATAACACCCATGCACCTTATCCTTCTTAGTTACTCCTACACGTTTCTGTTTGGTCTCTATCTCTATCCATTTATTGCTTCTCTCTATTTTTCCCTCAGCGCGTTTGTTTGCTATTTATCTTTATCTGTTCATCGTTATCTTTTTCTCTTTCACATGTGTCTTAACCTCCTTATGTTACTCTTTTTTCCACTTTTCTGTTTGCTCTCTATCTCTCTGTTTATCTTTATCTCACTGGACACCACACCGCCCATTTCTGTTTTCTTTATATTTCTCTGTCTATCGTTATCTCACCGGACACCACAGCACCCGTTTCTTTTTGCTCTGTTTCCATCTATCTATATCTATCTATATCTGTTATTCTCAACGGCGACCACATCCCTCGTGTACCCTAGCAAACCACCTCAGGAGCACACCGTTTCCCTTCCAGCGACGAGATTTTTTGTCGGTACGCGAGTGGTTGCCTTTCTTGCTTGATCGACCGGCTGATCGAGGGTAAATTTGGTCCCGCGGGTTGGGGTACAAGTCCTGGCGTGAATATTGTGTTGGTGGACACTCTAGGTAGTGGACACGTGCAGCAACAGGAGATGGGTTTGTGGAGGCGGCCGGAACGAGTTGTGGTCTGGAAATAGCGAGGGATGTTCGGCGTTTCTCTTCCGTGTGTGTGTTGGCAATTGAAGGTCACCACACGGCCATTCCCAAGTGATTGAGGTTCGTAGATGTGCCTTAATCCGTTTGTGGCTATTTTAAGCGTAGGAAGCAGCTCTAGGGGGAAACATAAAGGGGTAAAAAACGCAATTCCTGTGTGATTGAAGTTCCCAGGTGTTCCGTGTCGATTTTTAAGCTTAGGAAGGCTAAAAGGGGAAACAGAAAAGAATAAAAAATCTTAATTCCTTCGGGACTGAAATGCGTGGATGTTTGTTATCTGTGCCGGTTTTTAGGCAAAAGAGGCAGCTCAAGAGGGAAACGGAAAGGGATAGAAAAACACAATTCCTAAGTGACTGAAATTCGCAGATGTTCAGTGACGATTTTTAAGCTAAGGAGGAAGCTTAAAGGGGAAACAGAAAGGGGAAAAAAAAAGTTAATCGTATGCGATAAAAAAAATCGCAAATGTTCCTTGTCCGTGTGTGTCGTTTTTTAAGATAATAAGGCAGCGCAAGGGAGATACAGAAATGGATAAAAAAAAAAACTCAATTTCTAAGTCATTAAAATTCGCAATCTTCCTTGGCGGTGTCCTTTATAATAGCATGGAAGGCAGCTCAAGGTGGGAAGAAAAGGGGATACAAAAAAATATAACAATGTGCGACAGAATTAAAAAGACAGACAGAAGACAAAAGCTAAAAAAAAAAAAGTACAAGAGTCAGCTTTGGTTCCGAAATGCTCATAGCTGTTTCGACGTAGAGGGCAGCATTGCTAACTGTTTCTGTCTTTCGTCTGAGGGAGCCTCTGATTATGTTGGTAAAAGCCTGAATCGTACTGTACAGTCATTGATACCTACCAGGTCTGTTCCACGTATCTGTTAATATATTCCTGTAAACCATTGGGGATTTTGAAAGGTGATCCGATGTAGGTGCTGGCACTCTGCGTACATGTCATTCTGTCTGGAGTTATTGATTCTGATGTTGAAGCTGTGAATCGTATATACAGTCTTAAATAGCTGCCAGGTCTGCTCCACATACCCAGAACATATTTCTCTTAACCAATGGGGGATTTTCAAAGCTCCACCGACGTAGGTGGTTGCACTACATGTGCATATAAATCCCTCTGTCTTTTTTTTTTTACAACAAAGGAGACAGCTCAAGGGCACACAAAAAAGGAAACAATAATAAAAAAAAGCCCGCTACTCGCTGCTCCTGAAAACAATCCAAAGAGGTGGCCGAAAGAAGGGTCAATTTCGGGAGGAGCGGTGTCCTGATATCCTCCTCTTGAAAGAGTTCAAGTCGTAGGCAGGAGGAAATACAAATGAAGGAAGATTGTTACTGGAGTTACTGATTCCATTGTTCGAAGTGTCAATCGTATTCCGTGAGCCCCTAGAATATTTCCAAGTCTATCCCGCTCATTTATTTTCATATCACTTATTTCTAATTCATTTATTTCTAAGGCAGTGGATGATATTTAAAGCTGTTTCTATGCACGTGTAGAGGCCAGCACTGTACCCACACTCCCTCTGGTAGGAGTTAGTGGTTGCCTCCAGACACAGGGGCAGCTAGCTACTCCCCTTTATCTCTCCTCCCACGCCCAGCAGCAGCGTTGGCAGTCCCCCGCCGGGCAAGGCTTTGGTGTTGGCCTGATGGTCTGGCGGCCCGTAATGAACAGTGTCCCGCCCAGACCATCACCGCCTCGCCGCCCGGGGGAACGGTCGTGGTGTGGAGGCTGACTTTACCTTGTTTCTGTGGCTAGCGAATACAGTGGCTAGAATGGGAAGACTTACCCGCGTTGTTTCTGTAGAGTTTAGACTGTAGTTGAACATGATTTTTTTTGTCTTTGTTGTAACACAATATATCTGGCTGTATATTAACACGACCCTTTGTGATTATATTGTTACATGATCTTGTTTGCTAGATTTTAACACTTTTTTTTTTACTATGTTCCAACTCGATTTTTTGTTTGCTGTTATAGCACACACACACGCACACACACACACACACACTCCTCCCCCCTCCCCTCCCCCCCCTCCCCCCACACACACATGCAACCCCTCCCCCTCAACCCCCACACACCATGAAATATTCTAACATCACTAAAACTTTGACGACATGTAAGTGCCAAAGTAAAGTGGCAAACATAAAACAGCATCTCTTATGACCATCGCGGCGTGTGCTTAGTAATAGTGTTCTCTTTGCCTCGAGTCACTAAATATTCTGTTCTCTTCCCAGGTGGCGGCCCGAGCGCACTCATCTCTCTGGTGAGTGTTAAATCTTTACCGCCTTTGCTTTGGACTTGCTTTTATATTTGTTTGCGGGCTTTTTTTTTTTTACTCTTTTTGCTGCCCTTGAGCCGTGTCCTTTGATGATGTATTTTCAGATATTTGTTACCCTTCCTCTCTGTCCCTTCACTTCTGTAGTCTTCTGTTTTATCTCGTCCTCTTTCTACTTTTGTATCTCTGCTTCTTTCTACTTCTTCTTTCCATCTCTACTTCTTTCTACTTCTTTCTGTCTTTATTTCTTTCTATTTTTTCTTTGTATCTCTACTTCTTTTTACTTCTTTATCTCTACTTCTTTCTATTTTTTCTTTGTATCTCTTGTTATCTCTACTTCTTTCTATTATTTCTTTGTATCTCTACTTCTTTCTACTTCTTTTTATCTCTACTTCTTTCTAACTTATTCTCTCTCTCTTTCTGCGTCTCAGGTGTTTGGGGGCTGCTGAATGTGCGGCTTATAGTGTCCACACTCCTCTCTCTCTACCTGATTCGCCTCCTTGAATAATGATGATAATAATAACAATACACAGGGATACAGACGTGGCCCTTTTAGAAGCTCTTCCTTACTAAAAATGTCAGTCCCTGTCACCTCGGAAACCAACAGCAACTGCTTCATTTTGTTCTTCGTTTAATTTCACACGCTTGAGTTACTGTTTTCTTGCCTTATTTTCGCTATGATAATATCAGCGGAAGAACGTTAGGTGGTACACATGGTTATCAATCCGGAAAAATGGTTAATTTCTAGTAAGTGTTAAACCTTTACCGCCTACACAAGGATAAGGAAATGGCTGGGTCCCAAGCGCTCCCTTACTACGAGGAGCCGGTCTTTACCCTCTTAGAGCCAATTTCGCAGCTCAACGCAGTGGCTTTGTAATCTCCCGAACCAAACTATTCACTCTTCTACACGCCATAATGGTTAGGTTTTCAATGCAACACCAGAACAAACAAGAGATTTCTCGTGTGGTTTCTCAAATTTCTGAACTTAAATATAAACTCAAAACACAAGACACTACACAAGGAATTTTTGAAGTCTTTGGTATTGGTTTGGAAGCTTACTAACCCATCATGGCGGACTCTGAAAGTGGCTCTGAGACACCAAAGGAAGCTTAATAATCTTTAAAACACGAATCTATATTAAACACAACACCGCCCCTTACATTCCTTACATCTATTACCTCCACTCTAAACCAGCCTGTCCCTGTCTCCTTTCCTTCGCCGCACATTATTCTCCGACTCGTAAAAAATGAATTAATGCACTGCTGTTTGATTCCTTGCTCGCATCTGCCATTCTCTGCGTAATGCATTTCGTGCCTACCTTGTATATCTTTCACTACCTTGTATATCTTTCACTACCTTGTTTAACTTTCACTTCCTTGTTTAACTTTCACTTCCTTGTTTAACTTTCACTTCCTTGTTTAACTTTCACTTCCATGTTTAACTTTCACTTCCTTGTTTAACTTTCACTTCCATGTTTAACTTTCACTTCCATGTTTAACTTTCACTTCCATGTTTAACTTTCACTTCCTTGTTTAACTTTCGTTCATCTAACCTGAGTTAATCCAACAGCTACTCTTTAAACGGGAACAAATCTTACGAATTCCTGATTTTTTAATACTCTCCTTGTAATTCAATTCTTGCCTACCTTTTATTTCCTCCTTGATTTATCGAACCTGAAGCATCCACCACTGTTTAAGCGTGAACGAATCCAGTAGTTCTTGATTCCTTCTAATTACTCGTTCCTCTCTTTGTGATTCAGTACTTGCCTACCTTTTATTTCCTCCTTAATTTATCGAACCTGAAGCGTCCACCACTGTTTAAGCGTGAACGAATCCAGTAGTTCTTGATTCCTTCCAATTACTCATTCCTCTCTTTGTGATTCAGTACTTGCCTACCTTTTATTTCCTCCTTAATATATATAACGAGAAGGCATCCAGTGCTCTATAAACGTGAATGAGGCCATTCCTACTTGATTTATTCCGCTTAATCACTACTTTCCCTGTAATTCAATGTGTGCCTTCCTTCTGCAACTTGAATTCATCCAGCCTGAACGAATCCATAACTCTTTAAACGCGGATATATCTTGCTTAATACTTCTTGGTTCCTTTCAATTATTCACTACTCTCTTTCTAATCCAATTCTTGCCTACCTTCAATTTCCTCCTTAATTCATCGAACGTGAACGAATCCATTAACTCTTGATTCCTTCCGGTTACTCACTCCTCGCTCTGTGATTCAGTACTTGCCAGCCTTCTTTAACTTTGATATGTTTAACGTGCATGCTCAAGGGGGAGTATAAGGGTGAACGAATCCATTACTTCTTGATTTATTCCACTTACTTCTTTCTTTGTAATTTAACTCTTGCCGACATTCTGCTCCAACCTTGATTAATTTAGCCTGACGAATCAAGTCCTTTTTAAACGTGAATTAATCTTACTTAATACTTTTTGATTCATTCCATTTACTCATACTCTTAGTAAGTCAAGTCTTGCCTACCTTCTCCTTCAACCTTGATTAATTTAGCCAGACGAATGAAGTCCTTTTTAAACGTGAATGAATCTTACTTAATACTTCTTGATCCATTCCATTTTCTCGATACCTTTTGTAATTCAATTCCTGCCTGCCTTCTCCTTCAACCTTGATTAATTTAGCCTGACGAATTAAGTCCTTTTTAAACGTGAATGAATCTTACTTAATACTTCTTGATCCATTCCATTTTCTCGATACCTTTTGTAATTCAAGTCTTGCCTACCTTCTCCTTCAACCTTAATTAATTTAGCCTGAACGAATCCAGTCCTATTGTAACGTGAATTAATATTACCTACTACTTCTTGATGTATTCCATGTATTCCTCTTTGCCTCTGTAATTCAAGTCTTGCCCACCTTCTCCTTCAACCTTAATTAATTTAGCCTGAACGAATCCAGTCCTATTGTAACGTGAATTAATATTACCTACTACCTCATGATCTGTTCCATGTATTCCCTACTGCCTCTTAAATTCAAGTCTTGCCCACCTTGTATTCCATCCGTCTTGTTGAATGCATCCAGCACTCTGTCAACATCGGAATCTACTACTTCTTGAATGGAGCCGCTTTATTCTGGTAATTTACTGCTCTTTGTGATTCAAGTCTTGCCTACCTTCTATTCTATCCCTGATTTATCGAAACTTGATAAATCCAGTATTCTATTAACATCAGAATCTAATACTTTTTTATTTATTGCGTCTATTCATCACTCTGTAATTCAATTCTTGTCTCTCTTCCTCAGCCGTACTTGATCAAACTTAAATGAATTCAGTACTCTTCAAATGTGAATAAATCTTCTACTTCTTGATTTATTCCACTTATTCACTCCTCTTTATGTAATTCCTTTCTTCCCTATTTTTTTTTTCAACTTTATCTAACATGAATGAATCCTGTACACTTTAAACGCGAACGAATCCAGTACTTCTTGATTTATTCCACTTATTCATTCCTTTTTCTGTAATTCCTTTTTTCCCTATTTTTTTTTTCAACTTTATATAACATGAATGAATCCTGTACACTTTAAACGCGAACGAATCCAGTACTTCTTGATTTATTCTCCTTATTCACTACTCTCTTTGTAGTTCACTTCCTGCCTACCTTGTCCATCAGTGTTAATTTATCTAGCCTGACTGAATCCAATCTTCGTTGAACGTTGATTAATCCACCTTTACCTGGTTTATTCCTCTCATCCAGCACCTTCACTCTCATTTATCTTTTACCTCTCCTCTACTTCAACCTGACTCAATCCATTACTCGCCCGCTTGACATATACTAATCAACTACTACCAGATTTATTCCTATCATCAACAACCTTTTACCTCTCTTCTACTTCAACTCGACTTACTCCACTACTTCATTTATCCTTCTCATCCACTACCTGCTCTGTTATTTATCTCCACTTCGTTGTCTTAAAATTCTTCCTCTTTCCTCACACCTCTTAACCATCCTTCCTCTCCTCTCTTTTCCCTTTCATCAACCTGCTCTGTGATTCATCTCTAAACTCTCTCCTACTTCGCCCCAATAACCTCTCGCCCTCTTACCTCTTCGTCTTCTTACCTCTCCTCTCATTTCCCTTCAATCTACTTTCTCTGTGATCTATCTCTTACATCTCCTTTGCCTCAAACTAAATTAATCCACCAATACTTGATTTGTTTTTCTCATCCATTACGCTTTTTGTGATTGATTTCTTACCTCTCCTAAACTTCAACCTGACCTTATCCAGTACTCGCTAGGCCATTAATTAATCCGCCACTACCTGTTTTATTTCTTTCATCCACCTCCTCTGTGATTAATTTGTTACCTCCTTTCTACTACATCAATCTGACTTTAATCCATTACTTGCTAGACATACTTAATCTATCCATCTCATCTAATCCTTTTTTTTTGTGATTCAACCCTAGTCTCTCTTCTACCTCGCCCTGACTTGATCCGACTTATGCTCACTCCTCCAGAAGAGTCCATACTATACCCTCAGTAGGTGCCCTTAAACAATACAACATAAAACACATACGCCTCCTGCCACTACTAAGACTAAGCCCTTTTACAATACAGCATATCCCTCGTAGGCCCCCTTAAGCGATTCAGTATAGCCGCTCTACTTCACCTTTAACAACAAAATATTCCCACTGTAGTTACCCTCTTAAACAATACATGTACCTTCCAAACAACACAACAACATAGCAGCTCTAGGTCCCTTTAAACAATACATATACCCCTTAAATAACACCATATATATGCCCGCTATAGGCCCCCTTAAACAATAGATATACCTCTTAAACACCACCACATATATGCCCGCTGTAAGTCCCCATAAAAAAATACATATACCTCTAAAACAACACAACAACATACCAGCTGTAGATCCCCTTAACCCGGTAACAACGACGGGCCAAATTAGTGGCTTTCCCGTGTACCAGCGACGGGCCACATTTTTGCCATGATATAAACCCCCCAAAATATATGATGCATAAACTGATCACAAATGGGATGATGTGTATTATGAAATGATTTGCGTGAGTGATGATTTTTTCTCATTTTTCACGCTTAGAAGGGCCTTTAAGAAACATGATCCCTGCAGCTACCAGGTTAAAAATACATGTACCCCTTAAACAACACAACAACATACCCACTCTAGGTCCCCTTAAACTATACATGTCCCCTTCAAACAGCAAAACATAATCCCCACTGTAGGAACCCTGAAACAATACAATATCCCCTTAAACAATACAACATAAGGCAACACGTAACGCCTCCCACCCTCGCCAAGACTAAGCCCATGCATGGAAAATATCGGTGCAATCAGTGAGCGCCTCTGACTCGCGATGCTCTGAATTTTAACAGCCTGACGCGCGCCGCTGAGTGGAAAGGGAAAAAAGGAATGTAGAAAAAGGGTGGGGGTGTAGGTGGGGGTGGGCGTGGGTGTGGGTTCGGGTGGGGTGGGTTGGGATAGGGTTTAGAAACGATATATTTTAGTAAAACCTTTTCGGGTTATTTGGCTTCGTCCGATTTCCATGTTTTAAAAATATTTGCTGTTGTTGTTTGTAATACCCAGTCACTGCCCAGACTACTACTACTACTACTACTACTACTACTCTACTACTACTACTACTACTGCTACTATTAATACTAATACTACCTTCGTATTGAGTGTTTCATAATAAGTCTTTCCTTCTTATTGGTAAGGTTAATAGAAGGTATGATAGTTAAATATATAAAACAATAAGTAATAACAATAATAGGTAATAATGGAGAGAGAGAGAGAGAGAGAGAGAGAGATCACCTGCTCGCTTTAAATTAACTAGTCGTACAGGAAGAGTCAACAGGTAAACAGAGATATTAGATTCTCTCTCTCTCTCTCTCCTTGCTCACTCTCTTTGTCTTGCCTCCCAGACCATCTTAATGGATCTTTGGTTCCCTCACTTATCTCTCTCTCTCTCTCTCTCTCTCTCTCTCTCTCTCTCTCTCTCTCTCTCTCTCTCTCCCACTCTCCGTCCCTCCACCCTTTCCTTCCTCACTCCCTTTTTCCTCATCTCTCCTTTCATTTGTTTTCCATCAGAGAGAAGAAAGTAGTGTTGTTTCCTGTGTGTGTGTGTGTGTGTGTGTTATCACTTAGACCAGGGTTTTTTGACCTGGGGTACGCGTACCCCAGGGGGTACGCCAAGGGTCTGTCAGGGGGTGCGTACGCGCTCCCCATGGGTCGTTAGGGTTAGGGACCTGACCGCCCACTGACTTGTACTATACGCGTACTGGACAGGGAGAGAGGCGCGAGGTGTGGTCGGGCACACGCCACTCGACAATCGTCAACTGGAGATTGGTGTTGCTGCTTTTTGGCAGGTTGGTCCCTTTGTGGCTACTGCCTTTACTGATATAGTAATTTCGGGATGCTGTGTTGATTTCAGTAACATTATTATCGCAAACTGCGTGGCATTGGCTAATATAAGATTGAGCCCTGACTTATTCTGAACGGGAAAGGTTGATGAAATATGAAACACTAGTTTTTCATTTGTACGAAGTGGTGTGTGAAAAGATTTACTATAGCGGCGATGGTTAGTCACGATGTAAGATGGCCTCAATTTGAGTGCGATTTGTGGTGTGACTGTGATATGGCTGGGTGTAATGAGGAGTGTCCGAGTGTGGCTTGGCTTGGTGAAGCCGTGTTGTAGCGTGGTGGTTGTGTGATGATGTGTCAGGTGTGTGGATGGGAATGATGTGGGGCATCGTGTACTGATGTGTGCTGTTGTATAAAACTAAAAGTAAATTTTTAAAATATAAACCTAAATTTTTATGTAAAATATTAAGAAAAAAGTGGCTGTTTTTTGTGTGTTTGTTTTTGGGGTGTTTTTTTGGGGGGTGTTTTTTTAATGCTAACCCTGATAATATAATAATAATAATAATAATAATAATATTATTATTATTATAATGATGTGTTTTCAAAGGGTAACAACAGATGGTCTTTTATGAGCTCAGTCTGCTTGTATTGGAAGTTGGAAGAAGGATGGAAGCGAGGAAGGATGGAAGGAAGAAAGGAAGTAAAGGAAGGAAGGAAGGAAGGGAAGAAGGGATTGAAGGAATTAAGGAAGGAAGGAAGGGAGGCAGGAAGGAGGGAGGGAGGGAGGTGGAAGAAGGAGGGAATAAAGAAAGCAAGAAACTAAAAAAAACTAAGAAAGAATGAAAGAAAGGAAGGAAGATAGAAAGAAAAAAAAAAGCAAGTGTGTGTGTCCTCCAGAACTGAGATGCTAGATAGGCAAACAATACTATAGGGAAAAAAGTCAGTCTGAATAGATGTGTGAATGCCTTTTGTAGTGTGTGTAAAGGATGATGGAAAGCTAATTAAGAAGCTGAGACAATGGACGGCAGCCTCTAGTGATAGGCTTATGCAGTAGAGGGTCATTAAACCATGTACAAAAAGTGGATGACAGTCTAAGGAAAGAGAGGACAACCTAGATAGAATGCATTGGGGAGGAGGAGGGCGAGGACAAGGAGGAGGATTAGGAGGAGCAGGAGGAGAAGGAGGAGGAAGAGGAATAGGTGGAGGAGGAGGAAGGGTTCAGGTTAGGAAGATGCAGTGAAATGTGTTTTGTTATTTATGTGGAAAAGGTGGTTAATACGTTTAGAGATTGACATATCTGGTAAAGTTGGGGGCATATGTTGAGCTGCGCGTGGTCTCACTGCTTATCTACGTCACTTGGGCACTCGAGATTGTTCATGCTGTGGGTTAAGTCTCTAGATTGCTGTGGAAAGGAGTTAACTGAAATAGGAAGGCTGTGTTGTTACCGTGTTCTCGTGTTGCTGTATTTGCCGTCTTTTTTTTCTTACATTTTTTGGTTTGTTTTATATAAGCGTCTAAGTACCTATCTACCTATCTACCTACCTTCCTCCCTCCCTTCCTTCTTTCCTTCCTTCCTTCCTTCCTTCCTTCCCTTACCTACCATCCTACCTATCTTTCTACCTCCTAACATGGACAGATGGACAAATATAGTGGCGTGTCCTTCTAAATGATATTCAGAAAACAGTTGATAAGCTTATGAAACAAAAAATAGGACAGCATGGAGAAAGGGTCTAATGCATTGGGGTGTCCCTAAAGACTTTAATCTCACACCAAAAAGTCGTTAATAAGCTTAGGGGGCAGAGAAAGCAGCGTGGAGGGCGGGATTACACGCACAAATATTTAACAACGAAATGAAACTCTAATGAAATGTTTGCACAGAGTGAGTGAAAAGGCGTCGGTGAGTTGGTTAGGGCGGCGAGGTCTGAGGTTGGAAGGGAGAGCTTGTTGAAGGCACGAATTCTCAGACGCTTTTGTAACTTACACCAACTGTTTCCAAGGCCACAAGGGAGGTTAGTCGGGTTCTCATGAAGGTATCCAGGTTCTGATGAGTGGTTCTGGGTTCTAATGAGTGATTTTGGGTTCTTGTAAGTGTTTTTGGGTTGTCAAACTAACACAACAACTTCTACGAAAGCCCCGGCTCTCACACAACATACATTCTAAGGCCAAAATGGAGATTAGTCGGGTTCTCATAAGTTTTTCTGGGTTCTAATGAGTGTTTCTGGGTTCTAATGAGTGTTTCTGGGTTCTAATGAGTGTTTCTGGGTTTTAATGAGTGTTTCTGGGTTTTAATGAGTGTTTCTGGGTTCCAATGAGTGTTTCTGGGTTCTAATGAGTGTTTCTGGGTTCTAATGAGTGTTTCTGGGCTTTAATGAGTGTTTCTGGGTTCTAATGAGTAATGTTGGGTTCTTATAAGTGTTTTTGGGTTCCCATGAGTGTTTTTCACGTTCACGGTGCAGAAGCCTTGTCAAACTACCACTAGGCTCATAAAACTCGCCATGGAAATACTAACACACAACTTCTACGAATGCCTCGAAATGTCCAAGGTCCGTACTCTCAGACTCTTTCGGCTCTTACACACAACATACCTTTCTAGGGCCAAAATTGAGATTATTCGGGTTCTCATCAGTTTTTCTGGGTTCTAATGAGTGTTTCTGGGTTCTAATGAGTGTCAAACTATCACTAGGCTCATAAAACTACCCATGGGAATACTAACACAACCTCTACCAAAGCCTTGTCAAACTATCACTAGCCTCATAAAACTACCCATGGAAATGCTAACACAACCTCTACGAAAGCCTAATAAAATGTGTGTGTGTGTGTGTGTGTGTGTGTGTGTGTGTGTGTGTGTGTGTGTGTGTGTCCCAAAATATCCAAAGTCCGTATTCTTAGGACCTTACGGCTCTCATAACTTTCCTACGGCCACAAAGGAGATTAATCGGGTTTTCAGGAATGTTTTTCACGTTCATAATGCAGAAGCCTTGTCGAACTGTCACAGGGCTTATAAAACTACCCATGGAATTCAATGATGGAAGTACCCACAACAACCTCTACCACAGCCTTACCAAACGCGCGTGTGTGAGCCCTGAAGAAACATTTGAGAAGAAGGACCGTAATATGAACTCCCGTAAAGAAAGGCGAGGGGTAATAAGCACCGTAAGGAGCAGGCGATTAGTGCGTTGAGTGAGGCATCGAGTTCCATTACAGAATACAATGGCCGGAACGGAAGCAATGAGCTGGCTCTATCAATAACGTATAGAAAGCTGGTAATGAAATTGAGCAAAGGGAGGCGGCGTGGGTAGATGGTACAGTACAGATGGTAGACTTATAGATGGTAGATCGCGTATGATAGATTGTAGATGGTCGATTATAAATGGTAGATGGTAGTTTTGATAGAAGATTAGGGAAGATGTAGCGGATTAGGTGTCTAGACGAAACTCAGATATAGTTAGCTTAGGAAAGGGATTGAAGCTTATATAGATAGCATAACGCAGCCGGTTAGGTCTCTAGACGAAACTCAGATATAGTTAGCTTAGGAAAGGGATTGAAGCTTATATAGATAGCATAACGCAGCCGGTTAGGTCTCTAGATGAGGTTCAGAAGTTAGTTTTGAAAGCTTAGGAAAGGGAGGAGTGGTCTAATGCCTATAGAAAATGTTATAAAGCCTTAGTGAAGAGAAACAAACATGGGAAGTACTAGGTTTGAGAAGCTGAATGTGTCTCCTAAATAATATACAGAAAGACTTACATAATCCCAAGAAAGAGGAAAATGACATAGATAAATGGTTTAATGTAGTGAAGTGCCTCAAAGTTTTTAAAAAATAAGACGTTAAGAAGATAAAGAAAAATATAAAAACATAGAGGAATAAAGTAATGCAGGGAGGTGCCTCTAGTCTAGATAATGATAAAAAAACCTTAATAATGAAAAAGACAGGGAACAAAATGGAATGTCTAATGCAGTGCCCCCAGATAATGTTAAAAAAGCGTTAAAAGATAAGGGAGAAGAACAAAGGGAAGAAGAAAAGGGGAAAGAAAGAAAGGGAAATAGAAAAAGGGAGAAGAAGGGAAAGAAGGGCAGAAAAGAAGGGAAAGCAACAAGTAATAACAGAAGAACATAGGAGCGTAAGGTCTGCAAGAGGGCTGTAGGCCTGTACAATGCAGCTCCTGTACACAAATGCAGTTGAGTACCTCATAATAGCTTACAAAAAAATCAGCGGTATGCCTTGAGCAGAGAAGGCAGCGCGGATAGCAAGGTTTACATGCGGAAATATTCAACAAGGAAACTGAAACCATCTTGCAGTGTTTGAAGATACTGCGTCAAACGGCATCGGGGAGTTAGTGTGTAGAGGCCTGAGGGGGGGAAGAGAGAGAGAGAGAGAGAGAGAGAGAGAGAGAGAGAGAGAGAGAGAGAGAGAGAGAGAGAGAGAGAGAGAGAGAGAGAGAGAGAGAGAGATTTTTTTCCCTGGTGTTATCTTTCTTTTTTTTCTTCTTTTCCTATATACCTATCTATTTATCTCTATCTGTCTATCTATCTACGTGCGTCTCTCTGTCTTTCTGTCTATCTATCTATCTATCTGTCTATCTATTTATCCTCTCCACTGTTTTTTTTACTTCCATTGTTTTCTCCCACTATTTTCTCCCTTAACTGCTTCTCAAATTTATGAAAAAAAAGCGTCTATTACATCAATAAGGCGTGTATGAATGGCCTTCCACTCCATTAATAAAGTAAACGCCAACGAGCTGGCTAAGCACGAGGTTATTAGTGTGTTCAATGAGGCCTCGAGCTCCACCGTGTTGGGAGTACAATGAATGGACAACGGCGTGGTCACTGAGGGAGGGAGGGACGGTGAGGCCGGAGCTTTTTTTGTTTATTTGTTTATTTATTTGTATTTCTTTGATTTTGTTTTGCTCTCTATTTTTTATCTTTTATGATTTTCGTTTTTATTTTATTTCATGCATTTCTTTTATTATGTTCACCAGGTGGTAGATATACGCGCGTACACCTTTCGCCTGCCAGAATGAATTTTTATTTTATTTTTTTATTCGTAAATCTTTTTTTATTTTATTTTGTGTACCTATATTTCTTTTATTTTCTTTTATTTATTTCATTTTATGCTACCTGTTTTTATTGAATTTATTTAATTTCTTATTTCTTTTTTTTTTTTCGTTAATAAATAATAAATTATTCCTTTTACTTAATTGTGTGCGTGAATGTTGGTTGTCAGCGCAGATAGATTGATAGATAGATAAATAGATAGATAGATAGATAGATAGATAGATAGATAGATAGAAAGACATATTGAGAGGCACGTAGATACATAGAGAGGTAGATAGATAGACTGATAAATACATAGGTATATTGGGGAAAAAAAAAGAGAGATAACACCAGGCTCTTGCATTGAAGAGCTCCAGTCAACTACCTTATTGTTCGTTACAAAAACCCTTCCAAGTAATAGCAGACTGATAAAGATAATAACAGAGTGGCTGGCAACCCATGACAGGCCCAGGTGGAGATGTGGAATTTGAACCTTTGCCGGAGCAGGACGAAGTACAGGAACATCTTATGAGCTACGAATCTTTGACATGTTAAAGAATAAAATGAATAACGAATAAATGATAGCAGAATGATAAAGAATATAACGAAGTTGCAGACAGACAGAGGCCCAGATGGAGAGGTAGAATTCAAACCTTTACCGGAGCAGGATGAAGTACACTAACATCAGACCGAAAGCCCGGCAGACAGATTAAATTAAAACCTTTGCCGGGGCAGGATGAAGGAGGCTAACGGGCAAGGGAGGCCCAGCTGGCGAGATGGAATTAAAACCTTTGCCGGAGCAGGATGGAGTACAGTAAAAGGAAGCACAGAACCGGGTGGAGAACATACAGCAACGCTTTTGTGATGTAATTGGCTAATAATGGTTGATGGTGGTGGTGGAGGTGGTGGTGGTGGTGGCGTGGACGAAGGGAAGAGTATGGAACTATCGATAGTAATCTACACAAAAATATAGACGGTATCTTCTGATATATAAAACTCAAGACGTTATTCTTATCTATATAAAAAGATATACAAATCTACAAAATTTATTTATTAATTTATTTGTTTATGTATTTATTTAGTATTATAATCGTGAATTTCGCCTTATTATTTATTAACGCTTTATTAGACGCTTGCCTCGCGTATGTAAAGGAGGCGCGTCGCTTCACTCCGTCAACCCGGGCAAGCCTTCACGCAACTGTCCTTTCCATTGTAGCCCCCTTCAAATATCGATCAACTGCCCCAGTCATGAGCTACGTGGGCGTCCCCTTGGTCTCCTCCACTCAGGGGACTGGCACCTCCTAAAACATCAACACGCCTCTCCAAGTCACCATTCAGCGTCCATGTCTCACAGCCACACAGTAAGAAAGAAGAACATAATAAATACATTTGAGCTGATGCAGGAGGAATGTGCAATGCGAAAGTCATATTCCAACTGTCATTAAAATAAGCTAAGGAACATGATCACGAACCTCAGTATTGGCGGGATAATATTGCGCTGATATGGGAGTCTGCGGAATACGAGAACTATCTGAAACTCCGGTAAAGAGTTCTTACTTCCTCTGAGCTGGAGCGAGTGGAGGAGGGCTGGCGCAAAGTAGCTACCGTATCGACACTTCAGTTCGCCTGTTTGAAAAGCCCCTCGTAGAAGTTGCTGGGATTTTCATGGACTGCTTTGTGATCCCAGTGATAGTTTTACCCGACTTCTGCACCATGAACGGGAAAATCACCCATGAAAACCTTATTAATCTTCCCTGTGGCCTTGGGAAATAGTTGCAATGGGAGCATGATACATTTACGAATATGGACCTTGGTTTCCACGGACTGTTTCTGCGATCCCAGTGAGAGTTTTACCCGACTTATGCACCCACCTTGAACGGGAAAATCACCCATGAAAACTTTGTTAATCTTCTGTGGCCTTGAAAACAGTCGTAATGAAAGCCCGATACGTTTAAGAATATGTGTCAAAGCTATACCGTTTAAGTTTGTAATGAAGGGAACTTCGAGAGACTTAGAAGCTGGGGAAAAGAAAAGGAAGGAACTCATGAAAACCCGGTTAATTCTCTCTATGGCCTTGGAAATAGTCGTAATG